>NC_136915.1:170753925-170996790 GCF_949752795.1 Hyperoodon ampullatus | reverse complement strand
CTGGTCATAGCTCAGTAGCATGCTAATATATTACAGTGAGCATATAATGAGGCTAAAGGTCTACTGGAAGTCAACTCTTCTGTCATCTTGGACCTAGTTGGTTCTAACCAGTTTATGTTGTATCCACAATGGCTATGTCATTTTTTTAAAATACTCCCTTCCTTCCTGTTTCAATTTGGTATTAATTTTCATTTCCTTAATGCTACTAATTTGAAGCACTTTTCATATACTTGTTAGCCATTAGTGTGTCTTCTTTGGTGATATGTCTATTCAAGTCTTTTGTCCATTTTTAAACTGGGTTATTTGTTTTAGTATTGAGTTGTAAGGATTCTTTATATATTCTGGGTACAAGTCCTTTATCAGATATTTGATTTATAAATATTTTTCCCCAGTCTGTGGCTTATCTAATCTTGCTTTTGGTTTTAAGTTTTCCTTTGTTTTTCTTCATTAAGCCACCCACCAGCTCAATCTTCAGATGATTCATAAATCAGCATTACCTCTGATCCAATGCGAAATTTTTCAAGGGAGAATTGAACTCCAGAAACTCCTACCTCTGCAGCCAATCTCATCTGAGTTATAGCCCTTCTTACAGCACAGTGGCACCCATCACAACCTGAGGCAGTGTTAATTTGTTGATATTCGTACATAGCAGACAATTTAGCAGAGTATGAAATCAAACCAGGTGGTGGATTGGCATATATTAAGAGCTTCACTAATATATATTCTATCCCTCCTGAGAGTAGATCACAGATTTATCAGTAATAAAGCCAGAATTTTCTTCAGTCACTGGCTTTGAGTGCACAAGATCTAAAGCATATTTCCCAAAGATATTTCTTCCATGAATTCATATCATCTTTAGCAAAAGATATGAACCTTAGAAAAACTTAAAAATCTCCACTTTAATCAATTCAATGAACATTTATAGGGTGTTGTGCTAGGTACTAAGAGACAAACAATGAACAAAACAAGTTTCTGCCCTCAAAGAGCTTAAAGTGGATATATATACATACAAATAACTGTAATACATAGCTGTATGTATATGTGGTAGCATAGAAATATTGGAGAAGCCTGCCTATAAAAAGTGGCATTTGAGCTAATCTTGACAAATGAGTTGGATATCAAAGGCAGAAATCGGGATGAGGGCATTCCAGACACAGGGACTAATATGTGCAAAAGCATAGAATCTGAGGCTCCTGAGTAATGTCAACAACACAGCATGTATTCTGGAACAGTGTAGGATGCTGTTGTGAAACAAAGCTGGAAAATCAGGTAGGGAAAGGCTGTGAAGAGTCTTAAATTCAACCCATTAGAGGTTTATTGACCACCTACTGTTCCCAACATTGCTAGGTAATCTGAGGGAATGGTTCACAAATTTTTGTGTTTGTATTATCCCACAGTTACTATTCTATCAAAAAACAAATCTTGCTCTCAATTGTAATCAAATTCTAATTTTTATGAGGACATTAATGAATTCACAGGTACTATATTTGTCATGTATAATTAGTTTAAATGACATTAAATGTGCAACATAGTGTACCTGATAGTAAATTTGTAACTGTGTCTTTTTGAAAGATTAGTCTTAAAAATTATAATAATGGAAAATTTTAATATTTTATGATAATTTCCCAGATTGTCTATAAAGAAGGCCCACTTTTTTAAACATTGATAAAGTCTTCTCTTCACATATTTTGCTAAAGAACACTTCAGACATGTTACTATGAGACTGATTTTAACAAAATCTATTAGATATGTATCAACTGGATACATACTATATTCATGGTTTTTTGTGAATCATTAGCTTTGTTTAAAAAGATGGCTTTTGTATAAGTACATTTCTGTTTTTGTGGGGGGGAAAAGGTGACTTTAAAACTGCCCCAGACAGAAAAAAAAATGGCTTGTTAGGAATATGTTTTGTGTTAGTGTGAGTTACTGTTACTGTATTTGTTTATCGTAAAGGTCGTTGGTTAATATTCAGTGTACTTTACAATAAAAAGTAATAAAAATTTCTAAGTCCTGAAATTCAAGAACATCTCAATGTTGACAAAAAATTAATCAATAGATCAAGAAAGAAATGGATAAACACCAAGGTCCTACTGTATAGCACAGGGAACTATATTCAGTATCTTGTTATAAACCATAACGGAAAAGAATATGAAAAAGAATCTATATTCATATGTATAACTGAATCACTTTGCTATACAGCAGAAACTAACACAATGTTGTAAATTAACTATATTTCAATAAAATAAATTTAAAAAATAAAACAAAGCAAAAAGAAAAAAAAAAGGAAAGAAATGGAAATTTTTGAGCCAATTTTGATGATTATAGCCCAGGAACAGCATCTCATAAAGCTCTGAGAGGACTTCCCTGGTGGCACAGTGGTTAAGAATCCATCTGCCAGTGCAGGGGATGCGGGTTCAAGCCCTGGTCCGGGAAGATCCCACATGACGCGGAGCAACTAAGCCCGTGAGCCACAACTACTGAGCCTGCGCTCTAGAGCCTGGGAGCCACGATTACTGAGCCCATGTGCCACAACTACTGAAGCCCGCATGCCTAGAGCCCATGCTCTGCAACAAGAGAAGCAACCGCAATGAGAAGCCCACACACCTCAAAGAAGAGTAGCCCGCACTTGCCGCAACTAGAGGAAGCCCGCATGCAGCAATGAAGACCCACGCAGCCAAAAATAAATAAACAAATTTATAAAACAACAACAAAAATCTATTAAGAAAAAAAAAGAAAAAGAAAACTCTGAGAACTGTTCTGCCTGTTAGAAATCAAGGCACAGTTTTATAAGTTTGTTGCTACAGAGAGCTATACATTAAATAATGTATTATTGACAGTTTACACAATCTAGATCTAAGCATCATCGTGGCCCCTTACAAGATCGAGAAAGAATGTTATCTTTTAAGGAGTTGTCTTGTTGATGCTAGGAGAATGTTGCTCTTTATGGTTGAGCAAGTATTTCTACCCATGGGGGAGGTTTGGTTGATGCCTAATGCAGATACACAATGCATAGTAGAGGGGGAGAGGGGAGGCCAAAGGGCAGAAAAAAGTATCTACTTGAGATGTTAAAAAGCAACTAATTTTCAAATAACCAATCTCTAATTCCATTACTCCTGGGTTCAAACATAAGCAGTTGTTGTTTTCTGTATGCCTATTCCATAACCAGATTCAAGAATACTGACAATTACCTCATGTGATAAAAAGTTTAATTTTAAGAGTAGAAATTAGTATACATTTTGCTGTTATAATAATTGTAAAGCACAAAGATAAATAAAATACAGTAGCATTATTAATAAACGAGATTGATAAGAGGTGGCATAGAAGCAGAAATCCTATAGGCTGAGCGCTTGAAATTCGTTAACTACTCTTATGCCAATCTTTATTTGGCCTAATATGGCAGTGAACTGAATTAATTTTGATGAGCAGAGAGGAAGGTGTTTTGATGGTTGCCACTCTCTTTTTTTTCTTCTCTTCCTTTTAAGGGAGCAAGAAAAATGTAGAGCAAAACAAATCATTTCTGTCCCAGGCTCTAGCCCGTTCACTGATTCTAGACTAACCAGCTCTCAGGTAACAAGTATAAATGAATGACTTCACAAAGAATTACATAATACCTGAGTTGATGCAATAAGAGAAAGACAGTATGAAAAGATGGGGAGAAATATTGTCAATGGGATTTGCTATCCATAGACTGAGGGGAGAGTGAAAGAAAAATACGAGTCACGAATGACTTAATGCTTTTGTTTAGCTTGTGCAAATGAAAGAATGAAATCGCACTTTACTGAGATCTAGGACAAGCAGGGTACAAATCAGGAGTTTGTTTTTTCCGTTTTGTTGTGATTAGTTAGGCAATCAAATAGAGATGGAACTGAACAGTTGGATATAGAGCCTGGAATTCAGAGAAGAGAAAAGGAATATACATGATACACAGGGAGGGGATGTAGATGAGGAGGGAAACAAAAGTTCAGAGAAGTAAGCCTGAGAGTGTTCCAACAGCTATCTAGCTGTCAGGAAGAAGAGGAAGAGCCAGTAAACAAGACCCTGGTGCAACCAGTGAGTTACAGAGAATCAAGAGACAGTTGTGTTCCAGAAGCCAAGGGAAGGTCTTGTTTAAAGAAGGGATGTTCACTGCTTCAAATGCTGCTGACAGGCCAAATACGAGGACTGGGAACCACTGTTTTGACAATAGTTGTGGGGTTTTTTTTGTTTTTTTTTTTCTGTGACCTTGGGCAAGTTAGCAGTGTACTTATGCTCTGGACCCTGTTTTAAAATGGGGATGGACATCTATTAAGGCTGTTGGGAGGAATGACTAATACATGATTGGGGTATAATAGAGGCGGGGCAGGTGCAGGGTTGTTAGCAGTGACTGGTAGCAGTCCCGCTCAGCCATTGGTCGGCCGTTGGTCACAATGGGCCCCTCCCGGAAGCAGACCACCATTGGTGATCAGCCATGAGGGAGCAACCCTTAGAAGGCTACCGTTAGCAGTCCCAGTCAGCCATTGGTTGGCATCGCAGTGGACCCCTCCCACTCCCCTTCCACTGTATAAAGGAGCCCGAATTGGGACCGAGGGAAGATTCTGTTGGGGCGGGGGGGGACTCTAGTCTGCCATCTTCTTGATCTGCTAGCTTTCTGATTAAAGTCATTATTCCTTGCCGCAGCAGTTCGTCTCCCGATTTATTGGCCTGTCTGTCGTGCAGCGAGCAGAGTGAGGTCAGTAACAGTTTTAGAGGAATGATGGGATCCTGAACAAAATAGAAGAAAGTAAACAGAGACAGCGGCATTGCCAGTTCACTTCAAGGAGTGTTGCTATAAAGGGAAGAGAAGAATAGGGACAGGAGCTAAAAGGACATAGAAGTTCAAGCAGAGGAGGATTTATCATGAAGCTAATAAAGCTTACATTTCAGGGCTTCTCATCTGCACCGGCTTCTTCTGTGGCCCTAGGAAGGGCCCTAACAATGTGTTTCTGTGAGAATATGTTTTTGTAAAATTTCCCAAGATAAAATATTTTAATGACAATGAACCAGTGTCTCCTTCCATTCTAGCTTCCCTCCATCAAGTGTTCTCTACTTTTGTCTGGCTGCAGACACTGCTGGTATTTGAGTAAAGGAGAGTTAAGTTAGGAATACAGGTACTTTGGGTTCATGTTTTGTTTTAACTCTGAATAACCAAAACAATGATTGCATTGAATTGAGAATTAACATTTCTTCTTCTCTACCACTTAAATCCTGAAGAACTTGAGTGAGAAAAAATAAAACTACCTATCCAACCCTAATGTACTGTGAAAATAGAAGTACCAAGAATTGCAGATTTCTGGTCACAAAGTTATAAACCAATGCAGTTATTCTGGGCTCTAGATGCGTTAATTTTCATTTTTTGAAGAAATGGGTAATCATGTGAAGCAAAATAAATTTGAGAAAGAATGTAAGGATTTAAAACAAGAAATGCTGTGAGATAATAATGGGACAGGCTGGGACCTGGAACCTGAGACCCTTTACTCAGTCCTTGCACCTGGACAAATGTCTCCTTGAGCAACAGAATACAAAGAAACTATAAAGGACTAAAGATATCCGCACACATGCACAGTCGGGGCAGTTATGAACAATAGGATACAAAAGGCCAAAGCCCAGTTGCTATTTCTGAGGTGCCAGGAGCAAAAGCAGGGTACTGCCGTGATCCCTGCACACAGCACCACCAAGAGGGTGGGCAGACCACCTAAGCCACGCCTCTGGCCCCACCCACAGATCAACCTCCACCCTCACCCCATTTAAGGAACCAGCTTACCCCCCCTCAGGGACTGAGCAAGTGAGGCTGTTACTTGTTTTCACTCCCTCGTGCTGCAGCCGTAGTCCTCATAAAGTCTTGCATGAATTCCTTGTCTGGTCTCGTATCAATTTCTAGTGATTAAAGAGTCCAAGAAACCAGGTCAGTAACAGTCAGGAAGGTGACAGCAAAATAGGCATCCTTTTACAGTAAATGCCTACTCGGAGAACCAAACCTTTTCGTTAAATACAGTAAAATAGAAAAGAAGAAATTAGCAAGGAAGTTATATTTCCATTAGAATTTTTAAGACTTTCTGAAATAACTAGACAGCCACAATTTCATTAAAGTTAATTTGAACCACTCAGTGGCAAACCAGTATCTCTGTAAAATATAGTATTGTATGAACACTACAATTTGACTACCACTTCGTTGCAGGAAAATGGGGGGCTCAAGAAGATGGTCATGTCCCAGGTTTCAGGCGAGTGAGTCCATGGGGCAGGCCACCAAGTGAGGGTCCTTGGCCTCCTTTAGGAAAGAATCCAAGAGCAAGCCACGGTAAAGTGAAAGCAAATTTAGAGAGATACACATTCCACAGGCAGAATGCAGTCATCTCAGAAGTCGAGAGCAGCCCTGGGCTGTGGGCGTGGTTAGTTTTTATGGGCTGAGTAATTCCATACACGAACTAGTAGGAGGAATATTCTAACTATTTTGAAGAAGGGGCAGGGATTTCCAGGACTTGGGCCGCCACCCACTTTTTGGCCTTTCATGGTCTGCCTCAGAACTGTCTTGGTGCCTGTGGGTGTGTTATTTAGCATGTTAATGTATTACAATGAGCTTCAAGGTCTACTAGAATTTGAATCTTCCACCATCTTGGGCCTAATTGGTTCTAACTAGTTTATATAGTATCCTCAGCTGTGTCATTCTTTTAAAAGTTGTTCCCTGCCCCCTTTCCTCCTGTCTCAACTTGATGCACATTAAGTAGTAATAAATGTGAAACTTTATTTCCAGAAATATTGAAACAAATTTTCATAAACAGCTGGATTTGTATACAACACTTTCCTAGTGTAATATACAAATACACGGTTGCTCAGCCTCTCCTAGAAGCACATGAGGGACACAGAACTGCCACTTTCACAGGGGGCCCATATTTTTGTTGCTTACTTACTCTGCTTCACATTATAGCAAGGAGCTCCAAGACTACAAACATGGAACAGAGTCTGTAACCTTAGAGAGGTTGCTCCCAAACTCACTCTCCTTTCCGTTGTTACTCTTCTCCCTCCTTTCCTCCCAGTTCTCATCTTTTGTTTTGTACAGGCATTTGGGGCGGGGGGTGGGGAGTGAATACTAACATAAATATTTAAAAGAGCATAAAGTGAATGTCCCTTCCTACAAGTGGGCATCTTTGAGGAAATGCATTCCTGAAATCATGATCACTACAGTAGGAGCAAGAGAATAAGACATCTGCATAGCTAGGTGAATTAATTTTGAAATTACCTTCACCTTGCAGTGGTGGGCTTCTTAAAGTGCACCAGACTCCTCCATCTGTACGACGCGTGGATTCTCGATAACCTTACTCAAGTTGTTGCTTTTGGTGTCTCTTCCTTCTTTAGGACCCAATAGGTGCATTCTTGACACAGTTGCAAACCCACAGCTGACGTTTTCCATTTTAAGAATGTCTTTTCATTGTTTTCATTACAAAACAGCCTTTTTTTTTTTTTTTTTTTTTTTTGTGGTAGTCAGACCAAAGCATAACTTCTTTTAGATGTATTTTCTCACTTCATAATGTTTTTCATCAGGAAAAAAATGAAATCTATATTTCAATACTGTTGGAGTCCAAAATAGACAACCAGGAGGTATGGATATTTTGTCTGCTTACCCCACAGAATGAAAATACTCTCACTCGTTTGCCCACTTTAAGTAATGTGAAGTTGCTATGATTGTAGGTAATTCCACACAAAATTATTTGCCAACTCTAAAAAAATATTACAAATAGATAAAATATTTTCATATTTTTGTGTTTGTTCAGATACTTTGCAGAATTGCTGCATTAATTGTGGTTTATATTTGGGGGTTAACCAGGCATTAGGGAGAAATTAAAAGCTTACAATAAAAGAAGGCAACTATTAGATTTCTCCTACTCAGGAGAAAATGTTTCCTTCAGGGTCTCAACTATAATTGATTTGAATTCTGGCAAGTGATGCAGAAGGATGATAGAAATACTGATTAAAATTCACAGGAAGTTGGCAATGATTCTCTCTCTGAAAAAATATTATATTTGATACACACGAAAGACTATATATACAATATGTATGTAAAGTACAGTGTAAGAAAAGTCACCTACCAAAATAAGAACATTACAAATATTCATGATCTACCTACACCATCTCCCTATCTTACCAAAAGAGGTAACCACTATCACAAATTTTTAGTGCTTCGTCACGTTCTTTTAAAAAAATTTGTTTACCACTTATGTATGTTATTCTTAACCAAAACATTGTTTCATTTACTTGCTTTTGAGCTTCATTTTTAAAATGGTATAATGCAGCATGGACATGCCAGCTATTTGTTTTTTTTCTCACTTAACAGTATAATTATTCTCTAAAATTTATAAATGTTTTGCACATTATTATGTTTGTATTTTTGCCACTGTATAGCATTCCATTAATATAATATATCAGAAGTTTTCTATTCATTCTCCTGTTAATGGCATTTGGGTTATTTCATGTTTTTCTTTTTATGTTTTGTGTTTAAATTGTCATTTAACAATTTAATAATTCTTAATTTTTCTTTCATAGTTGTGATTTTATTCAATCATGTTCAGATATTATGAATAATCTGTAAACAAATCTTTAAGTACCAAAAATCTAAAAAGTCATGTAGGCCAGGATTAGGGAGCAGTTTTCTTTAGAAGCAATTCTCTCTCTCCCTCACTATATCTATAAAATGGCTTGGAGACAGACGGTAAATAGTTTGAAATATTTCAGGCATATTAAATGAATAACTGTGACTCCAAATTGCCTTTTAGTTATACTTCAAGGTATAGGATGTGAAAGCTGCCTTCCTTATCAAGACAGTCAAAACCTCTCAAATAAATATCCCCACATGTTTCAGTTGTACAAAAAAAAAAAAGAATAGCCAGCATGTGAATTCTTCTTTTAAAAAATGTATGTACACACACACACACAATTGGATGTGGTGGTATTCATTCTTTCCAAACATGTGATTTTAGAGCTATTTTTTAAAAACTTGCATTTACAAAGTAGGTGATAAAAATATTTTTCTGGCTTGTAAAAAGGATACAGAAACCACCAAGACTTGGTAAATGATATTAATCAGACTGATGTCTCTCTCTCCTGCTAACTCTCCTCATTTCTACTTTCTTCAACTTCTGCAGGTTATTTGTCTTTAGTTTCCTGGATAGACACTTCAGCCTGTTTCCCTTTTGCTCTCTTTTTTCATTTGTAATTTTTTGGCAGATGATTTATTCTTTCTCACTGCCCTTTTGAGTTTGGTTTCAATGTCCGCAAGAATTAGTTTAGCTGAAAATCTTGCCAGTCTCCTCTAGAGCTCTTCTTTTACTATCCCTTCAGCTAAATTGATCTTCACCTTGAGCTACTTTGGCAGTGGTTTGTGGTGGGGAGGGCAGGTGTCTGGGTGCCTATGGCCACAGCACGGTGGGAAACTTTACAAAGCCAGCTTGCATGGTTGTTGCTGCTAAAATCATTCCTGTTTTGTTTGCTTTTACTTTTATTTTATTCTCTCAACTGTTTAGTAAATTATACACTCTAATTTCATTCTTTGCTATTCTTTAAACCTTACTGTGATACCTAATTTAACACAATCTCATCTGTGTCTTGATGTTCCTCATGAATAACATAAGGAATTTAGAATACTTCATTTCTAAATATCTCTCATAAGAGCTGTCAGCTGTGTTCTTTTATAGATGATCTGTCTTTTCTCTCTGGCTGCTTTTACAATCTTCTCTTTTTCCTAAGTTAACTGCAATTTTACTCCTATGTGTCTGCCTCTTCAGCTGTGTTTAATCTGCTATTTAACCTAGTTATTGAGTTTTTAAAGTGTTTTTAGTGTGAAATTTACTGAACATACAGAAAAGAACATAAAACATAAATGTATAATATAATGAAAAATTATATTGCAAGCACACATATATCATCTTCCAAGCCAAGAAATGGCTGTGTGCCCCTTAATCATACCTCTTTGCACTCCTCAGCAGTAAATACTTGCTAGACTTTTGTAGCAATCATTTCTTTGTTTTATACTTTTTTAAATCACTTATGTATATAGATTTAATCTGTATAGTTTGCTTTTGAAAAATGGAATTGTATTGCTATATTCTTTTGTGTCTTACTTCTTTTGCTCAAAATCATGTTTATAAAATTCATAGAGGACTTCCCTGGTGGTCCAGTGCTTAATACTCCATGCTTCCAATGCAAGGGGCGTGGGTTTGATCCCTGGTCAAGGAACTAAGATCCAACATGCCATGTGGTGTGGCTATAAATAAATAAATATTCATTGAAATTATTTCTTGTAGCTCTGTTTTATTCATTTTCATTCCTGTATAGTCACATTTCTATAGGAATGGAATTGCTGGGTCATAGAGGATGCAAAATCTTTGATTTTAAAGGGCCATGCCAGAATGCTATTCAAAGGGGTTGTACCAACCTACGTGCCACCAGCAATTTATGAGACATTATCCATTGAATTTTTTTAATGAATTTTATTTATTTATTTATTTATTTTTGGCTGCATTGGGTCTTTGTTGATGCACATGGGCTTTCTCTAGTTGTGGCAAGTGGGGGCTACTCTTCGTTGCAGTGCACGGGCTTCTCATTGCAGTGGCTTCTCTTGTTGCGGAGCACAGGCTCTAGGTGTGTGGGCTTCAGTAGTTGTGGCATGCAGGCTCAGTAATTGTTGTACACGGGCTTAGTTGCTCCGCGGCATGTGGGATCTTCCTGGACCAGGGCTCGAACCTGTGTCCCCTGCATTGGCAGGCAGATTCTTAACCACTGAGCCACCAGGGGAGCCCTATCCATTGAATTTTAATTTCAGCATTTCTATTTTTAATTTCTAAAATATATCTTTAGGTTCTTTCTGAAGTCACTCTTTTCATTTTTGTTAGTCTCTTATTACTTGTTCAATTTTGTGATTTTGTCTTTTATATTTAAAATTTTATAGATATTCATTTTATACTCTGTATATGATCATTCCAAAACCTAAATCATTAGGACTCTTATCTGTTGTTTTTTCTGCCGACTCTTATTTGTGGTTGCTTATGTCTCTGGTGAATTTTAAAATAATGTATTTAATTTTTAATAACTTAATTTCTAAAATAAATATTTTATATATTTATTTGACCTGAGCATGATCTGCCACTAAGTGTCTTATTAACTACTTATGCTCTATTGTGGTTTCCTGGGGGGGTGTGAGAGGATAAAAATCATGCATATGGGATTAGAGTTGACAGATATTAAGAGTAACCATTATTCCTTAAGCTTTTTTACATTCCCCAAATTTCCTACCATAAATACATAATACATAATACTCTTAAAACCAGGAAATAATGTTAAAATAACCATGGAACCAGAATACTTGCCAACCACAAATAAACTCAGCTAGTAAAATTTTATCATACATTATGAGGTAGGATTCTAGGTCACTTCTTAGGAGGCTATTTATTGAAGATTAAGGTATCTTCTTCTCTGTGACTTTCTATTCCATAACTCTGTCAGTGCAGGGGCTTAAAAGGGAATGCTATTCTCTAGAGATTATTTTTAAATATTGTTTTTAAAATTCTAATATCAGCCAGGGATTTCTACCCATTTGGGACCACTTTAGCTCCCACCTAGGTCCCTGACTTAATGCTGGAGTCCTTTCTACTAGACATAGCAGGTCTTTTTTTATTAAAATGGATATGGAGGAATGGCTTTGAGTAAGTATGAAATGGTTTATACCTAAGGAAAGGAGACCAAAATGCAAAGAAAAAATCAGGGTAGGGAGGAGAGAATCAAAAAACTATAATTATTCATGGGATTTAATTATAAGAGTTGGAGATAAAAATAGATCTTTAAGCCAACTTGGATACTCTCTCACTACGGATACATTCTCTGGCCTACTGCCTCTTAATCAGTCAAACACAAGACACAGACAGGAATTTCCAGATAGCCTTTTCTGTCCAAGTGTTCAATCTTTAAGTACTGATCTGGAGTTCAAGGTCGACTTCTGGCAACACTCCCAGAATATGGCAGGTGGGTCCTCCAGGATTTTTGGCATCCTGCAAAGAATGATGGTCAACTCTTGCAGTTTGAAAAATTAGAAAAAAAGGGTGGTGGCTTCCCAGCTTGGCTGGGAAGTTCTGATACATCCACCATATTCACTAGACATTGCATCTTTGGATTTCCATTTATTTCAGTCTTCACAAAATTCTCTTAATGGAAATTTCCATTCCCTGTTAGACTGTAAAAGATACCTGGAACAGTTCTTTGCTCAAAAAGATAAAAAGTTTTGGGAAGATGGAAGTATGAAGTTGCCTGAAAAATGGCTGAAGGTAGTGGAACAAAAGGGTGAATATGTTGTTCAATAAAGTTCTTGGTGAAAATGAAAAATGTGTCTTTTATTTTTACTTAAAAACCAAAGGCACTTTTTGGCCAACCCAATAAATGGAGAGTGAGGGGGAAGGGAACTGATTTCTCAGTCCCTTCCTGTGTCTGATGTGATAGGTGCTTTCACATATGTTCTTTCATTTCTTCACACAATCTTGTGAGGTAAGTATCATCCCCACTTGCCAACGAGGAAACTGAAGCTCAAGAGTGACTTCCCTAATGTATCAGAGCTTTGAGTGGCAAACCCAGTATTTTGAACTCTCCTATCAGCATTACTTAATGAAAAAAGTAGGGGAATTAGTACTACTACAAGATGCTTTTTCCAGAATCAACCGAGATGATGTTCACAAATACCTTTTCCAAACTAAAACATGTTAAACAAGTAAGGTACTAATTATGAGGATGCCATAATAAGTAAAACAGATATCCAGTTTCTATCATTTGAGCATAATGCCTTGAATAAAGCGTCCAGTGGACTAGAGATCATTGATAGGCATTTAAATCTTAATGTTTTACGTTGATGTACCTTTTTAAAAATAGTGAGCATTTAGCTGTTGTATTGGCAGGTGGCTATGTTGAGTCCATATCATTTGTATAATTCAATATTCATAGTGCACAAACACATCACAGGATGTGTTTTGTAACAAAAGACAAAAATAAGGCATGGTCCCTGCTCAGCAGGCTTACAGTCTGAAAGGCCTTAAGATACAGGGGATATAACTATAGGGAGAGAAAACTTTATCTTAAAAAAAGTTTTTGCATGAAAAATTTCCAAGTCTTTGGTGATAATCAATGAAATGCCTTAATGAAGCAGGTTTTGGAATGGGAATTAAAGAGAATGTACCCATTTGGATACTGTGAGAGAAGACTGATTTGGTTTCTAGGGTATAATGAACAAGTGATTCTCAACTGATGGCAAGAAGATGCTTCCCTGGGTATCAGAATATTTGGGGTTGGAACAAAAAAGCTATGAGTTTTCAAAACAAGATGGTACCTTATGCCTTTGATTCAATTTCATTTACTTAAAAAAATCCAGTTAACACTGAAGGGAATGTAGGTCTTTTTGGTTTCTAAATGGGAGAATGTTTTAAAAAAGTAAGAGGTACCAAGATGAAGACCAAGAAAAATAAACAGTACAATGTGGTGTTAGAAGAAAATTGGAAAAACAGAAATGAAAGGGAAGAGTCAAAGGTAAAGATCACAAAGCAATGGAAGAATTAACAGGATGACTCTGGGTTAGTTAGTAAGGTCAGGTGAGGGGAAAGGCTTACTCTGAAATTTGTCTTAGTCGAAACAACTAAAAGATTTAAAGAAGTAATCCAAAGCTCCTAATACAGCAAAAGATAAAAACAATTTTGATTAAAAAGGAAAAATATACTGTAAAATATTTATTTAATAAATAAGTTTATAATCTATACAGAATTGAATAAAAAGTACAACAAATTATTTTCACTTCTTTACAAAACTGCATACAGTACAACTTGCAAATTGGGTTCAGCATTCTACAAATAGGGCCACACACCAAGATGTAAACTTATTATTGTCTTAAATATGTAAAGGCTCTGTGTACCACAAACTTTGAATTAAATTCCAGGGAAATACTGCTTTAGTATTGATTGTACCACAGTCTATTTTATTTAAAAAATAAAATTCCTCAAATACCACTTTTCTACTTGTTTCTGAGTAAACAATTCCCTATGTAGCAAAATAAAACACAACAAAGACAAAATATAAAATTAGAGGCTGCTATTTATGATATCACTTCCTCTTCCCTTACTTAACTAGTGTTCTTTTCCTTTCCCTTATTCAGAAAGGAAGGTGAGTGGAAAATGACTTATTCTTACCCTTATTCATTTGCTTCTAGAATTCCTGCTTACATAAATGAATATGTCAGTTTTGGAATCTTGACACTATTATTCAGTGTTTACCTATGTCGTTCTAAAAAAGTTAACCTATTTTTTTTTTTAAGATTAGGCAACAAAATTGGCTTCAAAATAGTTACATCTCACATAGGCTAGCAGCCACTTGGTAGACTAACTTCCCAATTAAATGTGCACAGAATAACATTTTTTTCAAGTAACCTGGAAACGGAATCAATAGCAATTCTTATTTTAAGCAGATATTCAAGATGATCCACCTTTAGAAACAAAGGCAGATTTAATGTACAAAATGCAGGAACTAAGTCTATCCTAGTTCCTGTCCCACCAAAATAATTAATAAGAGGCTCAGTTTGTGAAAAAGACCTTGGAATAATCCAACTCTTAATGACATCTTTATCTTGAATAAGAAGAATAAATAATATAAAAGCTATAAATGGAGATGAAGTTATTTAAAAAAGACTTTTCCATTTTACTTTGGAGATAAAAGGGAATGCAAATACAAAATGGATTATATACTCCAATAAAGTTGTAAAAAAAAAAAAAAAAAAAAAAAAACCAAAATGGGTTAGTTGTATGTTTAGCCCATTTAGTAACTTTTCATCATAGAATTAATAGTCCTTCATACTGAAGAATAAAAGACAAGCAAACCTGCCTTAAGTTTTCTGATTAGGTCACTTAGATTTTTAGCAGGCCTCAAAACTTGCCTTATTATTTAACTAAATTAGCTTCTCTGGGAAGCATATGAATAATGTAAAAATGAAAAATCCACACAAATACATAACTGTCAAGATGGGAATTGAGAATATTTACACAATGAATTTTTTAAAATAAATTAGAAACGACACACATTCCTTATAAAACACCAAACCAGAGCACATATTGTCAGTGATAGGAACAACTTTCATCTGTAGAAACACAAATGCACATGAGTAACACAGAAATAAGAATTAAGTTGAACAGAGGCAGGTGCTGTTAGAACATATTTCTGTTCTGACCTGTAACATCTGTGGCCCCTGTGAAGCCCTGGTCCTACCAGGCCAAGCATCTGGCTAATGTGATACAGAAGTACTTGACCTATGAAACACCAGACTCACTTGCTAGCAAGTATACATCACCATGTGCTGTTTGATTGCTCTTGATTACTTGGTTTTCAAAAGCAAGCTCACTTTCAAATCAGAAAAAAGTCATCCTTATATTGGCTCTCGTAAATAACCCATGAAGTACACTTCACTTCTGAACAGTATTCTATTACTCTAGGAGGACAAGGTATAGTCAATTGGCTGCTTTGAAGCCATGAAATGCACACTCATAAATATGTGTCTACACTTTAAAAAATTAAATACATCCGGGCACAGCTGCTGTGCAGAGTTCTTGTGATAAGAAGCTCATTAGCAGTGTGTTATGAAGTGGTCACTTGAGAACTTGATTCTGGATCTTCCGGCTTTCTGTATTTCTTCAAAATATTGACTGCACCATTAGACAGGAAAACCACAGCAATGAGTGCAAAATAACCAGCGTAGATGAAGAACTAAAGAGGGGGAAAGAATAATTTATAGAATTATCAATTAGAAGGTAAGCTCTTGGGCTTCCCTGGTGGTGCAGTGGTTGGGAGTCCGCCTGCCGCTGCAGAGGACGCGGGTTCGTGCCCCGGTCTGGGAAGATCCCACATGCCGCGGAGCGGCTGGGCCCGTGAGCCGTGGCCGCTGAGCCCGCGCGTCCGGAGCCTGTGCTCCGCAACGGGAGAGGCCACAACACTGAGAGGCCCGCGTACCGCAAAAAAAAAAAAAAAAAAAAAAAAGAAGGTAAGCTCTTTTATTACATATATGTGAACAGACTCTATAAAGGTATATTCAGTTTCTCTATAAAACTTCAAAAAAACACTGTGTGCTTAAACAATGTGCCTGGCACTGAGGATACAAAGGGCAGCACAGCATGGTGATACTGAAGGCTGACCCTTGGGTGCAAATCCCGACTTCCCCCTTACTAGCTGTATGACCTGGATTGAGAGACTCAGTCTCTGAGCCTCAACTTAATTTGCAAAACATTTTGTAATTCATAATATTTCCTAATGGCAGAGTTGTTGGGAAAGGATGAGATTATGTATGCAAATGTTTACTAGCACAATGCTAATGCTGTTAATACTATTGTTTTTATTTTTGTTGCTGTTATAACTGAATCCTGGTCTCTACCCTCAGGCTGATGTGATTAACAGGCCAAATTCTGAATATCAAGACCTCTACTCTTGCCCAGAAGAGGGCAGTAGAAGGTCAATTATCAATATATTCCATTATAAGATTACTTTGTATAAGAATCTTCTCTAAGCCAATTTTTTTAAAATTTTTATTTATTTTTTGGCTGTGTTGGATCTTCATTGCTGCATGCGGGCTTTCTCTAGTTGCGGCAAGCGGGGGCTACTTTTCATTGCGGTGCGTGGGCTTCTCATTGTGGTGGCTTCTCTTGTTACGGAGCACAGGCTCTAGGCACATGGGCTTCAGTAGATGTGGCACGCGGGCTCAGTAGTTGTAGCTCGCGGGCTCTAGAGCACAGGCTCAGTAGTTGTGGCGCATGGGCTTAGCTGCTCTGTGGCATGTGGGATTTTCCTGGACCAGGAATTGAACCCGTGTCCCCTGCATTGGCAGGTGGATTCTTAACTACTGCGACACCAGGGAAGTCCCTCCGAGCCAATTTTTTAATGTAACTATGTTGTTTATCAACATCATCATCATTTTTCTTCTTAAAATAACTTACTAACTACTGGTAAGCTAACCCTCTGAGCCAGGTCCTTTAAAATTCTGATTCATTTTCCTATAGGCAACTCGTTAACTAATCATGGCAGTTACAAGTTTCAGCACAGCCCACAAAATTCTATTATTCCATACGTTTAAACCTACCACTTCTATAGCAAGATGACAAGCACCTAGTTACTCTTCTACCCTCCATCCCAAATGAAAGTATCTAACCCTTGAGAGGTCTTCTCAAGGTTTTTATTGCAGGTAGTAACTGGGAAACACTTAAGTAATTCTTACTTAAAAGAGAGTAATAAGCTCCCATTCCTCTGCTCTGCCCAACCCCTCTCCCATCCTTTTCTGAGGCAGCATGATGCAGTGGGAGATGCCTAAGCTTTGGAGTCGGATGCTGGTTTGAATCCTGGTTCTGCCATACTATTATTGATCCATGACCTTAAACAACACAACATCTCTCAGGCTCATTTTCTTGATGTCTAATCCTGATAACAACGCTGCACAATCCTATATAAAGCACCCGGCACATAGAAAGCACTCAATGCACATTACCTATTTCTCTTTTAGATCTCCTCAGTAGAAACAAAGTTAATTACTGCTAACATGTTAGGTCTTTGTATGCTAAGAAAACTAATATGTAAGGAAGGAAGGAATAATGGAGATGGAATCATTTGGGCTGAGATGAGGTAGGGTAGGCACTTTTTTATTCAAGTGCCCATTTTGCTGAAGTACAGAACAAGCCCTACCTACAGCTCACAATGCATGAAGGCATATACAACTGTACAATTCCTGAGTGAATAAAATTATTCACACTGTCTCTGAGTGTTTGTGCAGGTGTTTTCTCAATAGGTCATATGTTAAGAATCATAATGCTATTCATTAACAGGAAGTCATTACCTTGGTATTTGGGTGAGGGGTGTTTTAAATAAAGAAGGAGGAGACTTAGAGAGCTTTGAGGTGAAGCATGGCATCTCAAACATGAGATGCAGTATTCCAGGCACAGAATTAAAAGTGGAGGGAAATAATGGATGAGGAAGCAGAAGGGCTTGGCCTCGAAGGAACCAATATTACCTCTCAGCTCCACCAGGCTGGTTAATGACACACAGAAATGTTCTAGGGCCTCATCAAAAAGATGATGGTCCCAACGTCCTCCTGGTGGAAAAGAACTAAGGATGGGGGATGACTGAAGGAAAGAGAGAACACTTTTACTTTTTATTTTGTATCTGTCTATAGTGTTTGAATTTGTTTCCATGGAGCATGCTCCACTTCTGTTACCCTGATCAACTCATAACATCTTCAGTACCGAAACAGAGATTTTACCTGAGTGGTAATTTCCAAGCCAAGGCCACTGGCATCTACCACAATTAGAGTGAGCAGAGTCTGCAGTGCCAGAGCAATGAAGGTATTTACACCAAACACTAGGGCGTAGCGCTCCATGCTGAGGTTTGCAGCAATCTGAAAACTTAAAAAATAAATAAAAAGAATGCATAGACAAGAATTACTTCCAGGATAGTGTGAAGAGTAGCCCATACTTTCTACTGTCAATTCCCTTCCCAACCAAGTGAAGAATATTTTGTTGCTAAATGATGTAAACCTCATGCAAACATCTGAAAACAGCAGGAACATTTAAACAAGGAAATAAAGAACCTTGCCTAAATGCTTCCTCAGGAGAAAAACTGGCAATGCACATATAATGCTTCCTCCCATTTGCCTCTTTTAACCAGAAAATTTAATTTGTAAAGAAACCAAAAAGCTAATCCTGTCATCTCTTCCTAATGGTCCTTTGAATCAAAATACATACGTTGCTATAGTGATGAGTAACATGTAGATGATTCTGAAGACAACGTAGGATGCGTAGCACACCCAAATGTTACCCACGGTGTTCATGATGTACACTGCAGCAGCAATCAGGAGAGAAAACAGAGACAATGTCAATTCTCCCCAAGTGGACCATGATATTTTTATGTAACCAACTGCAAACACAGCAACAGCACCTACAAAACAAAAAGAGAAAATCTGTCATTTTGCTACACAAATACTATTTCAATAAATTAAAAATTCATCTTAGATTATTACATTTTAAGAACTTTTAACTTGTAAACAGGGTAGCTCAAGATTATGGAGGGCCTTGAAAGACAGGCAGAGAATTTTGGACTTGATGGAATAAATAGTATGGAGCCATGGAGAGATGATGAGAGACTGAACTAGGGCAGCTGGTAATGAGATGGAAGAGGAGGATACAGAGCCCGGGATGCTGCTAAGGAAAAACTACTGAGGCGGACACACAGGCGAGAATCAAAAAGAACCACTGCGTGTAGCTTGGCAACACGGCAGGATGGCTCATCTCTCTCCCCAGCTGAGGGGCAGTTTATTATGTGGTAAAATGATGATGATTACGATAACGAAAGCTAAAATGTATGGAGTGCTTTCTAAGTGCCAGTCACAGTTTTAAGTGTTTACAGAAATCATATAAAGTTTTCCAAAACCTTCTGAGGTGGGTCAACAAATTAGAAAGGGACAACAGAATAAAATGGCCAAAGACACAGGCTCTGAGTTCAAACCTCGACTTTACCACTTACCATCTATATCATCTTGGCCAAGTGATTAACCTATCTGTCCACAGCTTCCTTAACTGTAAACTGGGGATAATAATTACACCTATCTTAGGAATTTTGTGAGGACTGAGTGAACATACATAACGTCTTTAGAGCAGCGCTTGGCACACATAAACAATTTATTTGCTACTGTTGTTATAAAGTATTGTATAGGTTACTCCAGGTTTTTCAACAAGTGGCAGAAGGACCCAGTAAATCAGAGATAATGGAAACCTGGATAAGAAGACAATTTAGAGGACCATTATATTAGGTTTCCCAAAGGTTAAAAGAATTTAAGTTTGTTAGTCATAGTCCTCCACCTCATGTGCAATTCTAAATTGTCCTCCTAAATTATAAAATCAGAGCTCAAAATAAGTAATCCATTCTTTGGGGTTACTTCAAACTTGGGAGGGGAGAGAAAATCTGATTATGGTTGACTTCACTACCAGAGGAATCTCCCCCTCCCAAGCTGCCCTACCACCCTGCACTGCTTACCCAGTAAGGTTGAAACGGCCTCCACGCCACCGTTATAGATGGCAGCATGACGAGAAGGCATCACCTGCTCCCACAGGCCCTGTGCATAGTTCACGACTTGAAAATAGCCGCAGGTGGAGAGGGCCCACCACACGGACCAGCAGAGCAGAGGGCGAGAAGAGTAGCACACCAGGAAATCATTCCACAGGACCTTCAGCACAAGGAGACGGTCTGGCTTGGATTCCTACACAGAAAAAGGGAAGAAGCCAACTGTACGGAAAGCAATTGTATAGACTCAATTTTCTATTCAACAGACTTTTTTCTTGTTCCTTGTGAAAACCAATTGCTTATTTCATATACGTGTGTGTGTGTGTGTGTGTGTGTGTGTGTGTGTGTGTGTGTGTGTGTATGTATAAACTTCTTAGCAATTACATTTATCCCCTCTGGGGAAAAAAACACATTCTTATATAATTTTTGCTTTGAATGCTCTATAAACATTAGTACATCCAGCAAATGATATGCTGTTTATAAAATGAAGGTAGAAAGATGGTCAGAGATCGCGTACTTTAGCCAAAGGGAGATGACATTCCATATCTCCCCATGCAGTGGCAAGCAACATTAAGAATAAGCAATAATTTGGGCTTCCCTGGTGGCGCAGTGGTTAAGAATCCACGTTCCAATGCAGGGGACACGGGTTCAAGCCCTGTTCCGGGAAGATCCCACATGCTGCAGAACAACTAAGCCCGTGCGCCACAACTACTGAGCTTGCACTCTAGAGCCCGTGAGCCACAACTAGTGAAGCCCACGCGCCTAGAGCCCGTGCTCCGCAACAAGAGAAGCCACCGCAACGAAGCGTAGCTCCCGCTCACCGCAACTAGAGAAAGCCCACAAGCCCAATGTAACCAAACAAACAAAAAAAAGAGCACAATAATTAGCAACCCTAGTATATCACTGTTCAGGTAGAATCCATGGATGAGAACCTATCAGATTCACTGAAAGATAATGGTTAAGACAGAAATCTTAGAAAGAAAGAAATCAAAATATTAGCAGCAGTTCTCTCTGACTGATGGGGTAATCAGTGATTTTAATTTTCCTCCTCATGCTTTTTCTGTTACCCAGTATTTATGGGAAATATTACTATTACAATGAAGTAATAAAGCTACTATGCATGTAACTGAGTGAATCTAAATATTACTGTGTACCATCATTCCTAGTCTATGCCAAGAAGTCAATATGAGATTCCAGACATCCTGTGAAATAGCTATCAAAGGTTGCCATAATTCCGGAGCCTCGCTCAGAGCATAGGAAATTTTACTTTTGCAACTAACATGGGAAGGCAAAATGAGAGAATCCAAAGGGACCAAGAGGAAGCTAACTGTGAATTAGCATATAAGAGCCAGGATGTGTGACAGGAGCCATGTTACAGATTATTAACATCAATGGCAGCAGCATGATTCAACCTGCTCGCTGGCTGGAACCCATATCTTGCACATGAGAACATCCAGATGTAAAATGACTACTCCCACCTGCTGTCAGCCCTTTCTCCTTTATTTTTAAAAACTGAGGTATAATTGACCTTTAACTTTATATTAGCTTTAGGTGTATAACATAATGATTTTATATTTGTACACAATGTGAAATGATCACCACAATAAGCCTAGTCAATATCTGTCACCACAGTTATAATTTTCTTTTCCTGTGATGAGTTTTAAGACCTACTCTCTTAGCAACTTTCAAATATGCAATATGGCATTACTAATTATAGTCACCATGCTGTACATTACATCCCCAAGACTTATTTACAACTGCGAGTTGTACCTTTTGACTCCCCTTTACCCATTATGCTACCCCCTACCTGCTTCCTCTGGCAACTAGCAGTCTGTTCTCTGTATCTATGAGCTTGGTGTTTTTGTTTTGTTTTTAGTTTCCACATACAAATGAGATCATGCAGTATTTGTCTTTCTCTGTCTGACTTACTTCCCTTAGTATAATGCCCTCCAAGTCCATCCACATTGTTGCAAATGGCAAGACTTCATTCGCTTTTTAATGGCTGAATAGTGTTCCAGTGTGTATATAAATGTGTCCATATACCACATTTTCTTTATCCATTCATCCACTGATGGACCCTTAGGTTGTTTCCATATCTTGGCTATTGTAAATAATGCTGCAGTGAATTGGTGGGTGCCTGTATTTTGAGTTAGTGTTTCCATTTTCTTTGGATATATACCTAGAAGTAGAATTCTTGAATCATGTGGTAGTCTGATTTTTTTTAAATTTATTTATTTAATTATTTTTGGCTGCGTCAGGTCTTCGTTGCTGCATGAGGGCTTTCCCTAGTTGCGGCGAGCGGGGATTAGTCTTCATTTTGGTGCGCAGGCTTCTCATTGTGGTGGCTTCTCTTGTTGAGGAGCATGGGCTCTAGGCACACAGGCTTCGTTAGTTGTGGCATGTGGGCTCAGTAGTTGTGGTGCACGGGCTTAGTTGCTCCGTGGCATGAGGGATCTTCCTGGACCAGGGATCAAACCCATGCTCCCTGTACTGGCAGGCCGATTCTTAACCACCGCGCCACCAGGGAAGTCCCTGATTTTTAATTTTTTGAGGAACCTCCACCACTGTTTTCCAGTGACTGCAACAATTTACATTCCCACCAATAGTGCACGAGGGTTCACTTTACTCCACATCCTCACCAACACTTATTTCTTATCTTTTTGATAATAGTCATTCTAACAGGTGTGAGGTGATATCTCATTCTGGTTTTGAGTTGCATTCCCCTGATGATTAGCGACACAGCATCTTTACATGTACCTGTTGGCCGTCTGAATGTCTTCTTGGGAAAAATGTCTATTCAGATCTTCTGCGCATTTTTAAATTGGATTCTTTTTTTGCTATTGAGTTGTATGAGTTCATTTTATAATTTGGATATTAACCCCTCATCAGACACATGATTTGCAGATATTTTCTCCCATTCAGTAGGTTGCCTTTTCATTTTGTTGATGTTTTTCTTTGTTGTATAGAAGCTTTTTAGTTTGACCTTGTCCCACTTATTTTTGCTTTTGGTGTCAAATTAAAAAACACATTGCCAAGACAGATGTCAAGGAGCTTACCACGTATGTTTTCTTCTAAGGTGTTTTATGATTTCAGGTCTTACATTCAAGTCTTTAATCCATTTTATGTTAATTTCTGTGCAGCCCCTTCTCCTTTAAATAGAACCTTTTAATAGGTATAGTTAGGTGTTTATAATATCAAGTTAAATGCTACTCTTTTCTTAGCTCAGTTATATGCAGAGGTAGATTTGTCTATCATCAAGCCAATAGCTAGGATGGAAACTTGAGAATAAGTTTGCTTCTTTTATTGTGCTGTTGAAGGACATGATCCTAATTCTTGCTATAAACAATGAACATTTTTTTCATGATGAAAGGAAGACTATCATTATTTTCTCAGATATTGATATTTCATTACCCAAAACATAGTAAAAACATATACAGTGAGCCTTAACCAATGGGGACAAATACAGTACATCTGGTTTCAAGGAAAAGGAGCCAAAACATGTATCATGGAAGAACTGGTGTTTGAGACAGGCTTTGGGAGATAGATAAGATTCGAATAGAGAAACAATTAAGAGCAACATTCAAAGCAAAGGATACAAGAACAACAGCACAGAAGAAGGCGCTTTCAAGGTGTACTTAAGAATCTGCAATGATAAAGTTCTCTTCCAACATAAAAGGCTTCTGGGACACTCTGTCCTGCTCTGGCCTGCTGTGCACTTATCTTGTTCCAAGCATACTCATTCTTGCCTTTGCCTGGTATCTTGTAGAGCCCTAGTTCATAAGCCCTAGTTCAGGGGCATTGGAAACCTTTTAAGAGCTGGCACAGAGACCTGCCTTTGCCTACTCTTTTTCAGGGGAGATAACACCTATCTGAGCTTCAAGGGCATTAAGCTGCAAAAGGTAGGGGGTACAGCCATATACGGCTACACACTCCCTTCCCTCCATCCCAACTCAGACATATCTGTTGGCAGGGGTCCAACTGGAGATATCCAGAGGGAAAGGCTGTGACCACAAATGAGAAAAAAATGGGGAGGGTCAAAAGACAGACTCTGTCCTTCACACAAGTCTTTCTGATTCTGGCTTTTAGTGCTCAGGGCCAGCCTGGTGAGAAAGGCAGAATACTGCCCAACACAAACCTCCCCCCCCGTCATTTTCACCATTATGGTTTCACTTCTTTGGATTCTGAAGGCTATTCTGACATGAAAAGAAAGAAAGATCAGTCTTGAATTAACACTGAGTAAAAAACCATAAAGTTATAAACCTACATGTAGATTATAATTTCATTTACTATAAAATCTGTACAAACAGTGATATTTAGAAAGGGCACTAAAATATTAACAGTGGTAATCTTTGCACCCAGCAGTTCAGATTGACTTCTTTTTATGTAGTTTTCTGTATTGTTTACTTAAAAAATTAAGTATGAATCTTTTTAAAAAAATCAGTAGAGCTCCAGTTCCCTCACCTGTAAAATGGAGATGGTGATACCTATATCATAGAGTTTTAATAATAGTAGTTTTAATAAGAATGAGATAATGAATATAAGATTTTTGGCACAGTGTCTGGTACCCAGGTCAAAATAAATGGGAGCTGAGATGATGAATCAGCAGCATACTTGTCTACACTCAGATGAGAAAAATTTCTGAATCTTAGGCTTTTTACAGTAAAATGGAAATTAATGCTTACTTCAACAGGTTATTGCAAGAACTAGATAAGCGTTATTCAGTATGTAGCAAGTGCTCAATAAATGTTGGTTTCCCTTATAGTCTATTTACCACGACTCATTAACATCATCAACAAATAGTTCCTGAGTGCCCATACAATGTGTCTGGCAATGTTCTAGACACAGGTGATACAGCAGGAAAGTCCCTGCCCTTATGAAATGAACACTGGAGTAAGAGAGACAGATGATAAACACACACATACAAGAGAGCTTATAGTAGGAATAATACTATGAAGAAAGTAAAAAGGGTAATGGGATAGCAAGTGACTTTGGAATGGAGTAATGATTGCTAAGAGTGTTAAATGGCTCTCTGAAAAGCTGATGTCCGAGCTGTGACCTGAGTGACATAAAGGAGCCAGCCATGAAGATCAGGATGAAGGGCAGTTCTGACTGACACAATCTACGGATTTGAAGTTCTGAGGTGGGAACAAGCTTGATGTGTTTCAGCCCAATTAAGAGATAAGGTCAGAGAGGTTGGCAAGCAGCCAAACTATATGGGGTTTTATAGGCCATGATGAGAATTTTGCATTTTCTTCTACATACAATAGGAAAATGTAGGGGGAGGGGATAATTAGGGTTTAATGCCTAGACTATGAAGATTTAAGTCAAGGGCTGATAATTTCAATTAAATTACTTCTATGTATCCCTACATGTATGGGGGACTGGAGAGGAAAGGAGAAGTTGTTCATGGTATGCCTGGGAAACAGAAGAAAAAAGAGAGTACCTTCACATCAATCAGCTCACAAAACTCAGGATTCTAGAGTCAAGTAAAGCTTAGTGATCATCTGATTTAACACTCTCTACATTTAGGGGTAGCCTAACTCAGTTAAAGAAAAAGAATTTGTGGGATTTCCCTGGTGGTCCAGCAGTTAAGACTCCGCACTTCCATTGCAGTGGGCACAGGTTCCATCCCTGGTCGGGGGAACTAAGATACTGCATGCCACGCGGTGTGACCAAAAAGTAAAAAAAAAAAAAAAGAAAAGAAAAAGAGAAAAAAAAAGAAAAAGAACTTGTGATGGAATTAGTACCAGACTCTCATAACTCTTCATAAGGCCCAGAATACCTTCAACAAATTCAAAGGAAAAATGAGAAATTATTTACAGCCTCACAAATAGAGATCTACAGTGAAGATACAAAGCTGTTCTTGATTATTCATATCTAATGATAAAGATAATAATAGAAATTACCATGTATTGATTACCTACTTATGTATACTAATTTGAAAGCTCTACATGGCTTTATTTAATACTTGAAATACCCCTATGAGGTAGGTATATGAATGAGGGAACTAAAAGTTGCAAAGAATTAAGAAACTGGCCCAAGATCACCCTGCTGGTAAGTACTAGTACTGGGGACTGCCTCCCTTCTTCAAAATCCGCTATACTCTGCTCTATAAATGATATTGAGTACAAGATAAAAACATTTATTTTGCTGCTGTCTGTGTTTTATGGAACTCAAACACACACACACACACACACACACACACACACACACACGAAGAATGCTTCCTAATAGTAAGGGGTGTCAGTCTACAAATAAAAGTATAGTTATATTAACAGATATTTATTAAGCATTAGTCTCATGTCAAGCCCTGTGCTAAAGAGTTGGTTTAATTTACGTCATTTCTAATGGATAAGCAACTTAAAAAAAATCATGTCCAACTATATGCCAAGCACAAAATGAGTCCAGTTGCCTGTTTGGGAAAGAAAATCACTGGCTTTGGCAGCTCCTCCTCCTGCAATGTCAGCACCCTCTGCCCCAAAGCAGTAGGACTCGTTCTGAAAATCAACTTACAAATACTCTAAGGTAACTTGTGGACTGGGCTATCACTTTGACTTCTACCTCATTTTCCCTCTTTTTAAGTCAAGATAAAACCACCCACTGACCTAGAACTCTTCTTTACCGTAATTACCACGATTATCATTTATGGTTCATTGATGGGCTTTGTCAACTTAAGATGGCACTGTGATCTCCAATATCCACATTCTAATTTTCCTTCAAGCTTGTCAAAGAAAAGCAAGCAGTATTTTAGGGCTGTACAGCTGCCAAGCCGCACTGCTTGCCTGTCATGGTGTCGGTAGCTGAGCCAAGGAGATCATGAAACTGACTTGAATCCTAATTTTACCTCACCATGGCCAACATGATGGTTCTGACCATGTTGTTATCCCAGTGAAAGACTTCATGGATCAAGGTATAGATTGAAGTGGATTTCACATCTGCTCTAAAGTTATGTTTAGGAGTACATGTGTGTAATTTTGCACGACTCACTAATGTTGGATCTGAATCCTTATCTCTAAAATGAAAGGGTGATGTGATCTAAAGTCCCTTTAACATGCTCTGATTGTTATATGATTTGTGGTTAGAATCACTAATAACTCTAAAAGTTTATAATTCTTCACCATATCAAGTACTGACATTTTGCATATCTATAAATAACAAATATCAAGGTGGTCTAGGACAGAGTTTTTTAAATTTTAGATTTCAACTCATTAGTTGGTAATACAATCAATTTAGTGGGCAGTGATCACATTACAAAAAATAAACGAAATGTGTCAGAATAAACCATTGTGTTGTAAAACTTTTGTTTCATGGATGACTTTGAGGGGTTCAAGACTTCAGTGGAGGAAATAACTGCAGATGTGGTGGAAATAGCAAAAAAACTAGAATTAGAAGTGAAACCTGAAGTTGTGACTGAATTGCTGCAATTTTATGATAAAACTTGAATGGATAAGCAGCTGCTTCCAATAGATGAGCAAAGAAAGTGGTTTCTTGAGATGGAATCTACTCCAGGTAAAGATGCTGTGAAGACTGTTGAAATGACAACCAAGAATTTAGCACATTACATAAACTTAGCTCATAAAGCAGGGTGTAAGAGGACTGACTCCAGTTTTCAAAGAAATTCTACTATGGGTAAAATGCTATCAAACAGCATTGATGCTGCAGAGAAATCACTCCTGAAGGAAGAGTCAATCGATGCGGCAAACTTCACTGCTGTCTTATTTTAAGACATTGCCACAGCATCCCCACCTTCAGCAACCACCACCCTGATCAGTCAGCAGCCAACAAGATCGTGGCAAGACCCTCCACCAGCAAAAAGATTACGACTCGCTGAAGGCCCAGATGATGGTTGGCATTTTTTGGCAATTATGTATTTTTAAATTTAGGTATGTATATTATTTTGTACATAATGCTATTGCACACTTAATAGACTACAGTATAGTGCAAACATAACTTTTATATGCACTGGGAAACAAAAAAAATTGTGTGACTTACTTTATTACAATATTTGCTTTATGTCAGTGGTCTGGAACTAAACCCACAATATCCTTGAGGTATGCCTGTATCACACATAGTTTTCAGCACAGATGAGGAAGATAACTTCCTATCCTTACATACTTTGGACTTCAATTCAGAAACTGGAAGTAGATATTCATCATTTATTGGAATCATTTCACCTATTCATTTAGAAAATTTTTTCTAGAGCTTCCTTTACATACCAAGTTCTGAGGATAGAAAGACGAAGAAGAGACAGACATTGCTGTGGCTTCTAAGACATCTCCAACATGAGCAATATAATGTTGTGCCAGTCTTGGAGGTCATTTACTCCAGAGGAAAATATATTTGTCATCCCTAATATAAATCGACGTTATACTGAATGAATGAATTAATGAACCAATGAAGCAACTCAAGATAAAACCAGAATCCAAATGAATTGAGGGGCTTTCCTGTCTGTTTTTTCACCATTGGTCTAGCCCCAGAGTAGCAACCACCAGGCATTTCAGGTTCTGCTTACCTGTCCCTCCATGGGTGGCTCCTCTGTATTTAGAGGGATTTTTGATTCAATGTCTTCCCACTGCGGAAGGTGGTTAGAAGCTGAGGTATCAGTAGCAATGCCACCATTGTGTACCTTGACGTCATTTGCTCCCCGGCAGGAGGGAGGAACGTGGTGAAAGAAAAGACTCTTCTGTGGCATAGGCAGAAACCAGGCTACAGCGAAAGCCACAGAAACACAGGTAAGAGAGATGACGTTCAGGCTGAATAGGGACCAGCCTGCCACTGAGACAAGGATCTGCCCTAGGACAGAGCCCACTGTGAAGCCCACCAAGGTGGCACTTCGACAGTAACTGGTGACTTTCTGGTACATGCTCAGGTCTACCACACTGTAGATGTAGGAGTAATAGGCAATTTCAGTGGCGGTGCCGATGCCATAGAAGAATTCCAAGAACTGAATGGCCAGCAGTCCCTGGGCATAGAGCAGCATGAACCACGTAACAATAAGGCTGAGTCCCTGCAGCAGAACAACAGGTTTATAACGGAGGAAGTCTGTGGCAAGGAACACAGGAAACAACAGCACCAGGTAAGAGTAAGTCCATACTGGATATATTTCATTGAAGACCTGGTAGAAAAAAGATAAAATCCCGTTAGTGATCTCAAAGGACCTGGAACATTCGTAACAATTTATTCTTATAAAACAATCTACCAGTACCTCAAAGATCTCATTTTTATCAACCAAAGAAATCTCGACAACAATTCTGATAATTGTTTGGAATATACTTCTCCGTTTCCACCCCATCGTCTTTTTCCTAATAAAATCTTCCCTATTCATCAAAGCCTAGTTCAACGCCTTCCTCATCCTGGAAGACTTTGCTGCAGCTGATAGTGTTTGTATCCCAACACCCAAAAAGCTCTCCTGATACTGCTTTGTATGTGTCAGTCTCCTCAGTTACCTCATGGCACTGCTTCTTAACCATGGCTACACATCTCCCAAGGAGCTTTTAAAAATGTGGATGCCTTGCCGCAGGCATTTTTTAGAAACCTCCCGGGAGATTTTATTATGAGCCAGAGTTGAGAACCATTGCTTTATAGGTTCTTTCAGGGTGGACTTGACTTTTCATTTGCACAACCTAATAGCTCGCACACTGTTTGGAAGATACTTGGCTCAATAAATGCTTTGGAAACAAATAAATGTTTTGGAATCATTGTCAGTTCTTACTTCTAGCCACAGAACAGGGAGCCATGATCCTACTGTTCGATTAGGCTTCTCTGATTTCAAGTTTCATTTCTTTGGGGTAACATGAATAGATAAAGAAGGTAAATCTGTCCTACAGTCTTAACAGAGTAACTATCTGTGGATGGTAGCATTATAAGCAACTCTTGTCCTTCTTTTTGTATGTCTATAATATGAAAAAAAATGGAAGGTTTTTTTCCCATTAATTTTTCATTGGAAGATAGTAGAAATAATATTTAAACCACAAAGACCCCAGCTGGAATTTCTGTTCCATCATTTGCCATATGATTTTAAGCAAGTTTTTTTTTAGTTCCTTTTAGCCTTAATCTCCATTATCAGTAAAAGAGAAGTAAAGCCTATGCCACAGGGTTGTTTCTTGCAAGGACTAAATGAGAGAGTAACTGTAAATCACTTACTCTTTTTTCATAGGTTTAAAGACTTAAGGACTGAAGCTGAAACACAGACCACTTGGGACAATACAAATTAAATTAACTGAACTGTCGTCCCCATTCTTCGAATAACAATCATTGTAGGAGAATTTTCCCTCTTTTTACACCTACCCCATAGCCTAGTAAGTTCCTGGGGGTTTAAGTAAGTCAGTTTTATAAGTGATCATTTCAAAGTTTGGATCAGTGGCCCCAGTTTTTAAGTGCATTCTGAAAGGTAGTCTTACTAACAGTCCAAATACTTTGTGATGGAGCAATCTAAACCTCGGGTTTGACTTACTTTTTAACTCTCGTGTATACCTCAGTTCACCCAACTAATTGTTTTAAGGTTTTAGAGGAACAATAAAGTAAAAATTTTATTTTTAGTAAATTATTATAAAATATTTGCCAATGCAGAGAACAACTGTAAAAGGAAAACATAATCTGAAATACATTCCAGACTTGATTTCTTACTGGCTGAATATCAAAAGTGATTTGTCTAATAGCCTCGCCTTCATGAATTCTGGTCTAATTTGTGTTTGCAAATCATCTAGCAACCTCCATTTACCAGGAAACTTTCTTGTGCCTGAATGTGTGCGTGAAAGAATAATCGAGAACTGTAGAAATGATTCTTATTCACAAGTGTGTAAGTTTTATCAAATGAGGAACAAAGTGCACTCGGCTGACAACACAGGGTCAGAGACTTCTCAGTAGAAAACCAAAGGGGATAAGGGCAACCTTGAGATGAAAGCCATGAAGAGTGAAGGCTTCCCTACAGACTTTTCACAGGTGTGCTCCATTAGCAACTTCCCCCTCCTTTTTTGCCTATAGTTTTATTCAGTCTCCTACAGTTTTCTTAAGTGTGAAACTGCCTCCTCTGTTTGACTCTGCATATTTCTTCACCTTCACATTTTCCCCAACATAATACTACAAAGCTGTTAGCCACCACGCCTTCCCTTTAAAAATACGTCTTCTTTGTTCTCCACCACACCCCTTGGGACTTTCCCTGAGTCTTCACCCCAGTAATACTGTCTGCACTTAGACATGTTATATACCCTTCAATACTAGTTGTCCCCAAACGATTAACTGCGACATTTTCGTTATATAAACCTCATCCTTTCAATGATCAATTTAAAGTGTTTATGCTTATGAGTCTAATTCCACTCCTAATACAAAAACCACAGTTTACATAATGAAGATAAGGAAAAGCAATGCCAAGTAGAAACTAAAATAAAGGCAAGCAGGGGAAAAAGACCAGATATGTTCTCTTTAACTTATTCTCAATAAGAAATCTGAATTTACTCCTAGGAGAGACATCAACCCAAGAGGACTGTCCCTCCCACAGCATTATCAGCATTATAATAGTACATTTCTACTGACACCACACACTATGCTAATCACCTCACCTATATGACCTCAGTTAATCCAAACAACGCTAAGTGGTAGATGCTTTTATCACCTCTATCTTACAACCAAGGAAACTAGGCCTTACGTGCATTGCCCGAAGTTATCCCAGCTAGTCACCGGCAGAGGGAGTACCTGCACCTAGATATTCTGAATCCACCACCCTAAAATGCCCCCATTTCTTCAATCAGAAAACTATTGTTGATCATCTACTATGTTCCAGGCTTACTTCTAATGCCATTAAGCAGCTTTTTCAACCTGCGTAGGGGTGCTTTTATGGGGCTTTCATGAAGAGAGAAGACCAGACAATATGCAGAGCTTAGCCACTGTGTCTCCAAAAGTCTCCAGAAGATCCCTTTTCTCTCAATGCCTCCAAGGAGAAGCTGTCACACCAGGAAATGCTTCTTTGATGGATACTCTGAATCCCGAAGGGAAACTTCCTACATGCAAAAATGTACAGGTTACAGACTCTTATTGGCCACACCTGGATGATACCTTCTTATCTCAGGTAAAAATCTGCCGTGTGAGCAAAGGGAACTGATTTTATTCTAAGGTGCCTTTCACAGTTCTTGGATCAGAGCTTGTTTGTGCTTTCTTCTGAGACACAAAAAGTCAAGGGAAAACAGCTGTTCAGTTTTAAGCTCTAATTCAGATTTACACTTTATTTTAGAATCACATTTCAATTAGACAACTAGTTAGTAAGCACTTATTTGCACAACACTGTTTTCAAACTGTATGGAGATGACAAAAACAAAAAAAGAATAAAATGAAGCCTCAGTTCTCCAGGAGTTCTGAACCTAGTGAAGAGCACATACACATAAATTATTGACAAGGGAGTTAGGAAATATGGGGGGTTGCTCCCTTGAGATGGACCTTGAAGGATGAGAAAGTTAGATGCACTGGATTTACGACTATAAGATTAACGTGGATGGAGCTTGGGCATGTAGAAGGCAAGGGGAAGAAGGATGTGGTGGGAGATAAGGGTGTTAAGGAGATAAGAGCCAAATTCTGTAAGGCTCTGAATATTAGGCAGAATGGTTTTAAATTTAATGCCTTAAAAATATCAAAGAAAGGTAGTGAATGTCAAATCCCATGCTGAAAAAGATGAAAGGATAGGGCTTCCCTGGTGGCGTGGTGGCTGAGAGTCCGCCTGCCGATGCAGGGGACACGGGTTCGTGCCCCGGTCCGGGAGGATCCCACATGCCGCGGAGTGGCTGGGCCCGTGAGCCATGGCCGCTGAGCCTGCGCGTCCGGAGCCTGTGCTCCGCAACGGGAGAGGCCACAACAGTGAGAGGCCCGCGTGCCGCAAAAAAAAAAAAATCAAAGACAGGTAGTGAATGTCAAATCCCATGCTGAAAAAGATGAAAGGATAAAAAATTTTTGGTGATAAAGAGTTCTATTTTATTAAAAGTTTGGCTTTCAACTACTGAAATACAAATTTTAACCTGTTTAAAATTTATAAAGTGATACAGGTTAATGGTTTTCCTGAAATCTAAGAAAAAAAATCCTTTGAGAGTGGAAAGAGGAAATTCTGACCTTTTTTTCCTCCTTTTGTCTTTGGCCTAGGTTAACAACAGCTCTATCTAAGATGACTGCTCTTGGACCTTCTAAAGTCTCCTGAGGGAACTACAAAATTCAACACAAATAGACTGACCATGATTTGGCATTTGCTTTGCCTAAAAATCATGTAATATTAAATAAATAAATAACTGTACCTTGGTGAAAACAAGCAGTCAGAAAGGAGAACAAGTTGTCCTATTTATTTCAGTTATTAGAGATTTAAAAAAACCTAGGGTTCCAGAGAGGGTGGACAGAGCCATACTGTGCACGACCATCAGAATCGGTCATGATTCTGAGTCCTCAGAGACAAACGACATCCCTTTCCAGACTTCTGGATTTTTCTTCAAACCCTGCCCTCTTCCTCATCTAATTTGCAGTAACAGAAATGTGCTATGTTTTTGTTACACATTCAGCAAATGTTTCCTGGGCCTGGCATCTCTGCTTTATTGCTATACGCCTCGAACATATTTCACTCGCTTAGGTAGCTTTCTGATAAGACAGGACACATGAGGCACATCACACAACAATTCTGCCCAGGGCACTTGTACAAAACAGTTCGGCTTTCAAATATCAACAATGGGAGCATGTTTCTCTCCCTGTGTGCTTCTCTTTCAGGCAAGGTGCACAAACTATGCAGATCACGTGGCAGTTCACATGAAATTTTAATTGTTAGCAGCTCACAGACAGTATCATTTCTGCTTCAGTGGCTACAACTACAGATTTGGTGTTTGCTGTGGGTCTGCAGAATCATTCTCTCTTGTATTTACTGAAGTAATTTTCTTCTTGGAGAATCATTCTGTTCACAAGAGTTGGCCCTTTCCACTTTATTATTGTTTTTAACCAATACTATAATTCAAATAGGTAATGAGTAACTCTTACAGTTCCTTGTGGAGTGGTCCATAAGACTGAGAAGTAGATCTGAAGTTGGGTAAAAGTCAGTGCCACTTGCTAGGGGTGAGATAATGTGGGAAACTCAAATGAAATCCTCAACCAAGAGTTCAACCCCTTCCCTGTTAAGTGCCCTTGAAAATGGAGGAGCAATGCAACAACAAACTGGATTATGAGTAATTACATCCTGCTCTGACCTGTTATGCAGGGATACTCAAAACAGGTGACTACTAATCACAGGGGAGAGAGTAAGGTTTAAATGGGAGGAGTACTTCACAGCAGCTGGGGCAGGAAGGCAGGGTGGGAGGAGAAGAAGACATAAGAAAAAAGGAACAGCTAACAACTGCCCACTCAGCTTTCACCCTTCTGTTCCAGAAAGGAATACCAGACCTCAGCTTTCTTGCTTTGTAGTGTTCAAGGAAGAGGATGCTGAATCTGCTTTATTTGGGTTTTGTGGTAGCAGCTTGAGTTTAAGTCCTTTTTCAGTTAATATAATGTCTTTCTTTTTCAAAAAACTGGTGTTGAAGTTGACCATACACTTTAAAGAGTTAAACACATTTTTAAAGTACACAATGCACTTCAAGTACTTTACTTATAAATCCTCCTGGGGAAGTCAATCAGCAAAAAGTTCTTGATCACGGACTATGTACTCTTAATTACTCTCAATATCGCAGCAGAACAGAAAGGAGCAAAAGTAACATCCGTGAAGCAACAATTCACAACGCAAGAAAAACTATAATTAAATGCCAACTATGTGATACCATCTAAATATCTGCTTTTATCCCGGGAGGTGGGGTTGGGGGAGTGTGTGGAAAGCGCATTCTTGGACACAGTCTCGCCCAATCAAAAATCAAGACAAGATGATGGGTTCTTGTTGTCTTGTACAGTCCTTATTTGAGCACATCCACCTCTCAAGGGTAAACAATGCAAAATAGGGAAAGGAAGAGGGTGCAGCAGGTAGAGGGAAGATCCTTTCAGAAAGCATAAGTTACTCAGCATCTGGTTCCTTACTTTCCGGCAGCAAATATTTATTTAAACCTTTACCATGTCCAAAGTACAACCTGCTGTTTTCCCTTTTTTTCTCCAAATATTCTCCTCCCCCCCCCCCGCCCCCGTCCCCAAGCAGGAACTGCTGGATCAGTCGGAGCAGAGTGGGGCTAAGTTCCATTACAGCATCATCAGCACATCGCCTGAAGCACACGTGCACTGGGGCTCCCGAACCGCGTTTCGAGCCTTTCACCTACGACACGGCCTATCAATCCAACGCAGGACAGAAAAACAGCGTGAATTAAGGCAGCGCCCAGCACTGAGCCGCCTTCCAACTAGGAAAACTCAGCAATCTCTGCTCAGAATGGCTCCCGCGTTTCAAGCGCCTTTCTCACTCCTCCTTTCCTCAACTACATCCCCTCCGCCCGCTCTCACCTTTTCCCGCACATCTCGGCGTCCGCGCCCCGCGCCGGCCGAGCCACCTCCCGCCCGCCCCCCGCGCCTACCTCCCCCTCCGTCAGGTTCTTGTCGGGCCCCAGCAGGTACGGGGTCAAGAAGGGCTCGGACGGCCTGAGGCTGGCGAAGAAACCGTAGGCGCACAGCAGCGCGGTGGGCACGAACCAGCACTCGCGCGGGACCCGAGCCGTGCGCAGGAGCATGGTGGCCGCCGCCGCCGCCGCCCGCCGTGTCACCGGGCCAGGCACATCCATCCGGGGAGCGAGGGGCGGGGACCCGGCCCGGCCCTTTCCTTCTCCTTTTCCTCCTCGGCCAACCGGAGTGAGGTTGAATCGCTGCCCCAGCGCGGGCACCTGCAATTGCGAGTGGCGCCTCCTCCCGGCAGGACCAAGCAGTTCTGAGACAGCCGCCTCTGATCGCAATGACTCCCAGCCTTTACTGATTGCTGGAGCCTCACATGTCGCCACCCGCCCGCTGAGCGGCAGAAAACCATTCACGCCCTAAGGCCCACCCTCCGCCACCTCCTCCCTGCTGAGAACCAATCACAGAGGACGCCGGGCATTGGCTTCTCTCCCATTGGTCGGTGGCTCACAAGATGCGAACCCGCGGCGGCGGTGGCGGCGGTACGCAAGAGCGCTGACGTACGCTGGCTCGGGCTGAGAGGACTTGAAGGACAGCTCAGAACGCGGCTGTTCTGGCGTGCGCTGCTCAGGCGGAGAGCCCTTCGCCCACGCTGGAGGTCGGCTAAGTCATCCCTCGTGCTGCAGCTCACCTGTCGGGAATGCTCCGCGTGGGCCTTATCCCCACCAAGAGAAACGCGCTGTTACACACAGTCATTTTCTGATTCTTAACCACGGTCCATTCAGATTTTCCTTCTCAAGTGGCCAGCTCCGGGCAAAGATTTAACCTTGGGACGGGGGAATGCTTTATCTTTCTTCCAGCAGCTTTCAGGTTTTAAATTGTATTCATTTGCAGTAAAAAGACATTAGAAGCCAGGGATCTAAGCGCTCCGAGGCGTTTACCAAGAGCCGGAGCGGGCAAAGGTGGATAAAACGCTGTGAAAAGAATGAACGAGCTAGTTGCTTAACAGAAGGATCGTAATGCAGTCCTAATGAAAGGGTTTTAGCTTTATGTCGTTACTTTTTGTAAGCGGGATACAAAGAAAGCAAACATAACATAACTGTAGATACAGGCTGTGTTTAAAACGTAAGGGGGAAATCCCGAGTCATTAAAGCAATCACGAAATATCATCGATCTCTTTATTAAAAAACCAAAACAGAGGTCTTGGCATAGTTTTCAAGGGCAAAGCATGACAAGAATCCGCAGTGCTTTCTTTAATTTTTGTCTATAAACCTCTTTCTGCCTGACTCAGCCTGACTGTATCCCAATCCTTCCACTGCAGACCAGCTGCACCATTTAAAGCAATTTCCCCTGTGCAGTATTTGCAGACTAACAGATCCTACCAGAAGCTCACAGAAAACATTTTTGAACTCTATTTTGCTTTAATGTATGTTATGACCTATCTAGCTCAATTTTCTTCCTGGGTCAGCAAATGACACTTGTTGCAAAAAGGATACTTTTTGCAATCAGCCACACAACTCTACCAGATGGAATGACATACTAGTAAAGGGAAAGGAGATTTGTTTCTAAGACTGCACAAGTGAATGAACCAAAATATGTGAGTTGATTGATCGCTGAAGAAATGCAGTTGTTGGTATTTACATCTATCAGTGGGTCTCAAAGTGAGGTCCAGGAAGCCCAAAGGAACCTTGGGATCTTTTCAGAATTCCACGTGGTCAAACTACTTTCATAATACTACTAAGACTTTATTTCCTTTTGCACTGTAGAGACTACATGATATGTGATGACACTGTCACTCTAAAGACCAAGAGAAAGTGTGTGTGTATATTTTTACATTTAAAAACTTTTCAGATTTAATTTCTAATATGGCAACTATGAGTAGGGATAACCCACAAAAATAAAGTCTTTAGGGTCCTCAATAACAGGTGTCTTGAAGCCAAAAAAGTAAGAACTTCTACAATATAAAATTATCTAGTCCTCTAAACTTCAGCCATGTTATCTACCTCTCATTATGACTACAGAGAGAACATCAGTGGTCCTCTTGGCAATTGCTTCCCTTCACATTTATTGATACATTCAGTGCTTTAGTAGAAGAGAAGGAAAGAGAAAAACAAGAGTCCTCTGAAAGAGAAGCCCACTTATTAAGAACAGCTGTCCATCCCTCCCCTGAGTCTTGGAGACCTGAATTGTGTTCATCTGTAAATCATTGGTTCTGAAATTTTTCCTTGGTATTAATCATTTAGGCAATGTTGGGCATTAACAAATAACAATTGTTCTTGAATTAGGTAGAAACTTTTAAATTATTTTTCTCTAAGAGGTCATGGTAGAATTCTAAGAATGACCCCCAGTGAGCCTGCCCTTCTATAATCCCCACCCCTTTGAGTGTGGGGTGGCACCCCTGAATTTAATGAGACAATACAACTACTTGTTACATTGTATGGCCAACGTGAGATTATCCAGGTGGGCCCATTTAATCACACTAGCCCTTTAAAAGCAGAGAATTGTCTCCTGCTGGTGGCAGAGGAGGCAGGAAGCGATATTTGAAGGAGAAAGGTAGCCATGCTGTTGCTGGAGGAAGCTGTGTGCCAAGAATGTGGGTACCCTGTGGCAGTTGAGACTGACTCTTGGCTGACAGCCAGCAAGGAACTGGGGATTTCAGTCCTACAGTCACAAGGAACTGAATTCTGCTAAAAACCTAAACAAGCTTGGAAGTGGATTCTTCTTCAGAACCTCCAGATAAGAGCACAGCACAGCCAACGCCTTAATTTCTGCCTGTCAACTTTAGAGAAACCACCCAAGCCCACCTGAACTTCTCATCTACAGAACTGTGAGTTAACTTGTTATAATATTTTAAGCAGTTGAGTTTGTGGTAATTTGTTATACAGCAATAGGAAACTAATACAGAGGTAAATAGAATGTATTTTTTGAATTGAGGCAATAGTCACATAATACGAGATTACCCATTAACCATATTTAAGCGTACAACTCCGTGGCATTAGTACATTCACAATGTTGTGCAACCATCACCTGTATCTAGTTGTAAGATATTTCACCACCTCAAAGGAAACTTGTACCCATTAAGGGATCACTCCCTTTTCTTCCCTCCCCCCAGCCCCTGGCAAACACTCATGTGATTTCTGTCTCTATGGATTTACCTATTCTGGATGTTTCCTACAAGGGGAATCATACAATATGTGAGTTTCTGTTTCTGCCTTCCTTCATTTCACATAGCATTTTCAAAGTTCACCAACATTGTAACATGTATCAGTACTCCATTCTTTTTATACCTGAAAAATATTCCACTTTACATAACACATTTTGTTTATCCATTCATCAGTTGATGGACATTTGGGTGTTTCCCTTTTTTGGCTATGTGAATAGTGCTGCTATGAACATTTATGTGTAAGTATTTGAATGCCTGGTTTCAATTCTTTTGGGTACATAAGAGTGGAATTGCCAGATCGCCTACTAATTCTATGTTCTGCTGTTTAAGGAATGGCCAAACTGTTTTCCACAGAACGTACACCATTTAACATTCCCACCAGCAATGTATGAGGATTCCAATTACTCCACATCTTTGGCAACACTTGTTTTCTTTTTTGCTTTTTTAAAATATCCATCCTAGGGATGTGAAATGGTGTCTCGAGGTTTTGATTTGCATTTCCCTAATGACTAATGATGTTGACCATCTTTTCATGTATTTGTTAGCCATTTGTATGTCTTCTTTGGAGAAATGTCAACTCAAGTCTTTTGTCCACTTTATAATTGAATTGTTTATCTTTTTGTTGAGTTGTAAGAGTTCTTCATATATTCTGGAGAGTAGAGCTTTGTCAGGTATATGATATGCAAATCTTTTGCCCATTCTGTAAGGGTAAATAGAATATTGAGAGAAATTTTTCTCTATACAGATGGTCTCCAACTTAATGGTTTTTCGACTTTATGATGGTGTGAAAGCGATAAGCATTCAGTAGAAACTGTACTTGGAATTTTGAATTTTGAGCTTTTCTGGGGCTAGCGTGGTATGATTCTCTCTTGCCATGCTGGGCAGCTACTGAGGCCACAGCTCCAAGTCAGCCAGGTGATCATGAGGGTAACCGACCAATACACTTATAACCATTCCGTACCCAGACAACCATTATGTTTTTCATTTTCAGTACAGCATTTAATAAATTATATGAGATAGTCAACACTTTTATTATAAAATAGGCCTTGTGTTAGATGATTTTGCCCAATTGTAAGCTAATGTAAAGTGTTCTAAACATGTTTAAGTTTGGCTAGACTAAGTTATGATGTTTGGTAGGTGTATTAAATGCATTTTCAACGGAAGATATTTTCAACTTACAATGGGTTTATTGAGACATAGCCCCAGTGTAAGTCGAGGAAGATCTATATATGAAAGCATGAGGGAATGTGTGTTTTGCAAAAAGTAGAATTATATTATGTACCCTTTCGAATCTTGCTTTTTCTCACTCAGGAATAATTCATGCAAAACATTCCATGTAATAAGGTTAAGCTCTAATTCTTTCTAAGGCTGCATTGTGTGGGTGTTCTAAAATTTATTCAACAATTTCCTTTTATGGCCACTCTGGTTTTAGTTTTTTGGTCACTGCCAACAATCCTGAAGTTAACATCCTCGTACAATATATGTCTATGTATTGTTTTCATTTTATGGGATTTATTCCATGGAGTGGGACAACTGAGTCAGAGTTATATATTTTTTAATAGGAATTGTTCATTCACTTTCCATAAAAGCTATAATAACTTACATTTTTACTAGCCACATATGAGTATTCTTTCTGCACTGCATACTTGCCAACAACAGGTGTAATAAGGCTTTAAAATTTTTGCTAGTCTGATAGGTGAAAATCAGTGGTTCTCGACCTGTAATGATTTTGCCCCAGCCTGACCCTCAGGACACTTGGCATAGTCTGGAGAGATTTTTGATTGTCATAACTGTCAGTCATAGTTGGGGAGTAGGTGCTACTAGCTTCTAGTGGGCAGAGCCAGGGATTCTGCTAAATATCCTGAAATACTCAAGGCAGCCTCCACAACAAAGAATTATCCAGCCTAGAATGCCAATAGTGCCGAGGCTGAGAAACCCTGGTGTAAAGTGATACCTCATTATGTCTTCAGTTTGAAAATCTTTATGGATGAATTTGAGTATCTTTCCATGTGTTTGTCAGGTATTTGGATTTACTCTTCTGTAAATTACCTGTTCGTGCCCTTTGCTCATTTTTCTTTTGGTTGTTTATTCCTCTCATTAATTTATAAGAGCACTTTGTCTTATAAATGCTTTATTTATCCTCTTCATTGAAAATATTATTTTTCAAATATATTTTTTATTGACCTGACATAAAAGAAGGTCTGAACCAGTGGTCAGACATATTATGACCTTGGGTAGGAAAATAACATCCTAAAAATGTCCCTTTCCCCTAAGTTAATTTATAACTTTAATGCAGTTCCAATTGGAATCCAAACAATATTCAATTAAGAATCCAAAACCATTTTAAAGTTCAGGTAAAATGATAAATGTACAAGAAGAGCTAATAAAATTTTGCAAAGAAAGACTAGTAAGGGGGTACTTGCCTAACCAGGTATCAGAACATACTTTAAAGTTTCTAGAAGCAAATCAATTTGGTAATATAATTGGAATAGAGAAATATATAAGTGAAACAGACTAGGAAATCCAGAAATAGAGCTCACTATATGTGAAAAGTTAATAATTGACAACTATTTTGTTCAATCAAATGAAAAAAGGGTAAATAATTTAATAAATGTTACTGGCCAAACTGTTGATCCATATGAAGGAAATTAAATTTGAGGCAACTTTATACCATATGTAAAAATAAATTCCAGATATAGAAATGATTTAAATTTAAGTAATAATAATAATCTTCCCCCCAAATCTACGAGACTACATGTATACTCTAGGAGACAATGAAACCCTTTAACTAAGACTATAAATGCACTAATATGAAATAAAATATAAAAAATATAAAGAGAATAATAAAATGATCATACTTATTAACTTGACCTTATTGAGGAGATTTCTGGACTGAAAACAGAAACCTTTTTGTCTTAATGTTTTGTTTTTCTGGCACAATATCTGACTAGTTGAAGGAGCTTAATGAATCTTGGTGAATGAATGGCCCATCGTTGATTCTAATCCCTTAGTGACCCATTTCAAAAACATCAAGGACAGCTTCCGAGCAAGCAGTGATCTACAAAGCATGAGTGAGTTAAACATTTAGAATCTGTGGTATGGTAGCCCAGGCAGGAAAGGAGCATGGATTCATACCCATGGTATGGCATATAGAACTTTAGAGCAAAAACAAGAATTCAGATCAGTTTGCCTATTGCATTACTTTCCAGGGGAAGACTCCAAGTTACAGAGAAGTTAAGAGATGTGATGTGATGAAATTGGAAACATGCCTGTTGGCCCAGTTTGAACTTTGTTCTGCAATAGAAATAATGATGTAATTCAGAAAAACATAATTATAATCATAGACTGTTAATTTTGGAAATAATATCAAAGCTGAGGCCAAGAAATGTAAATCAATCTACCAAGATCACCAAGAGAATTAGAGGCAAAGTCAAAACAGTCTTTGGTTGTGCAGACTAACAGTCCAATATTAATCCTCCATGCCATGCAGCCTTTTATGTTCTCTTTTATTTAATATTTCTTTACTTTTCAATATAATGTACCACAAATCAGTTCTCCTTGAAAGCACTGAAATGCCTTTCAAATGTATTTACTCCAACTTACAGTCTTAATTCATTCTTATAAGTATGATATGTACAAATAGACGTTTACCTCAGTTTATAGATGGGAACACTGAGGGGCAAGGAATTTCAGTCCTTCCAAGTCACATTTATTCCCTCAACATGAGTTTATTAAGAGCCTGTTGTCCAAGCATTGTCCTTGGTGCCGTAGTAAACAATGATAAGACAGTCTCAACCTTGAAGCGCTCATATGATGAACCAACAGTGAATCAGTCATCCAAGTTCTGCTCTGGCCTGTGACCCTGAATTGCCCCTAAGTTGATGACCTATGTCACAAACAGAAGTATGATGTGTCCTGACAATAATCATAGACTGAATGACTATGCTGTGCTATCCAGTAAAAGGCCAGCTCAGCTCACAAGTGACTCTCCTGCCTGTTTCTTAAATATACTTGACCCAGAATTTTGTATGTAGTCATCAAAACATTGCCCTACAGCTCAACCATGTCATGGAGCAGCCCATCCATAGGCCTGCCTACTTATCAGCCTGCTCAGCCTGCGTGGGCCCGAAATGTGGTGCCACACTAGCAAGGCCCTTTGGGAAAGTGCTTTGGGGTTTGCCTAGTATATATTTTGTGGAAACATGCCTCCCTCCTGCCTCAGCCTGTCTTCTGCCATCCTTGACATCTAAATGGGAATGCCACCATCACTCCCTAATCTTTTTTTTTTTTTTTCCTATTTTTTGGCTGCAATGCACAGCATGCAGGATCTTAGTTCCCAGACAAGGGATCAAACCCTCACTCCCTGCAATGGAAGCACGGCGTCTTAACCACTGGACCGCCAGGGAAGTCCCCATCCCGCCCTAATCTTAAAAAATTCCGTCCTGTGTGAAAAGTTAGTGCACCCTATGAGAACAAACCTATCGTTAACCATAACTCAGATATTATTAAACCACTACCTTTATCCTCTGACTTGCATTTATTTGATTGTAGTTTTCTTGCCTCTAGTCTCTTCCTAGCGCAGGCCAGTTTCCATACCACAGTCAGAATAATCTTCCTGGAATCAAATATTACCCTTGTCCTTAATTCTGATTGTTTAAGAATTTTGGGTGTTCACTGAATAAAGCCAAAACCTCTTATTTCTGACTTTTGCTAACCTCTCCAGTCTCATTCTTCACTACTGGCCCGTGCACTCCCTATGTTCAGCTACAAGTGGCTCACCAGTTTCTCAAGATGGTGTTCACATATCTTATCTCCTCTACTACTACAACCCTAGTCCAAGCTATCACCATTTCTTCTCTGGGATACTACACTAGACTCCTAGCTTGATTTTTTTTTTTTTTTTTTTTTTTTTTTGCGGTATGCGGGCCTCTCACTGTTGTGGCCTCTCCCGTTGCGGAGCACAGGCTCTGGACACGCAGGCTCAGCGGCCATGGCTCATGGGCCCAGCCGCTCTGTGGCATGTGGGATCTTCCCGGACCGGGGCACGAACCCGCGTCCCCTGCATCGGCAGGTGGACTCCCAACCACTGCACCACCAGGGAAGCCCTCCTAGCTTTTTTTTTTGAACCTAGTCTTCCCCGAATTGGAGTCTGTTCGCACAGCAGCCAGAGTGATCTTCCTAAAGCCGAGATCAAATCATGCCATTTTTCTGCTCAAACCCCTCCAGTAGCTTCCCATTCCACTTGGAATTAAATCCTAAGTTTTTACCACGGCCTGTAAAGCCCTGCCTGATCTGCTCACTCCACCTCAGTATATCTCTGTTCTCATCTCCTATGACTTTTCACCTTCCTGCTCTGGGCCAGCCACACTGGCTTCCTCATTGTTCCTTGTAGATACCAACCACACTCCCACCTCAGAACCCTTGCACTTGCTGTTCCCTCTGCCTGGAACAGCCTCTTCCTAGATACTTGCTTGATGTCCTCTCTCACTACTTTCAGGTTACTGCCTAATTATCACCTTATCCTACTTAAAATAGCATATATCCTCATCCTGGCACCACTCTGTCCCTCTACCTTGTTATAGTCATCTTAGTACTCACTCCCACTTGCAATATTATGTAATTATTTGTTTGCTCGCATATTTCCTAGAGCACTAGAATGAGTGTTCCATAAAAGAAGTGACTTTGTTTTTCTTTGCTGCTCTAGAACAGTGCCTGGCAGCAATAGGATCTCAATAAATATTTGTTGAATGAATGAATGAGTGAATGCATGAATAAAATGTCAGCTTCTCTCTGCACACTTCCCTAACACCTCCAGGTTACTGGTTTTATTCTCTGTTCCATTGGAGCTATGTATATACCTCTATTACAGCTATCACATTTTTATTGTAACTTTTTGCCTCTTATGCCTTACAAGTCTATAAAATCCTCAGAGACAGATGTCTTACTTATCTACATATACTTCATGGCATTCAGCACTAATTTGGTGAAAACACGTGGAATGAATGAAAGTGGGAGAAGCAGAATGAGACAGCTACACTGGAGATTCTAGGATTCAAATGTATGAGCTCTTTATTGATCCCATCTTCTGGAGGCTACACTGGGACTAAGGGCAGGCATTTATTTTAATATAGATGTCCAAGGCAAAAATGTAAAAATATCTCCTTCCAGTCTACCATTATTTCCCAAATTTCTCTTCATAAGGACTTCTGGCCTTCGTTGGGCCTCCAAAAATGGCTTGGATGGTGATTACACCTAAAGCCTTAAAAAACAAGCTAATGTGTAACAGTCCTGACATGAAGGTCATGTTACAAATACCAGTCACCTGTAGAATTTAATCAGAAAATAAAATGGATGGTCTTAGGAACGAGACTAATCTATCACCCACCTGATTGGCGTGGGTCTATGGACCTCATACACACTCTAGGGGCCAAACTAAGGATAAAACTTACTGTAGTAGAAAACAGCATTGTTTAAGAAGTTGGAAACCCTAAGTTGTAGCTCAGGTTTTTCTACAAACAGGGTCCATGATTTTGGATAAGTGGCTGCACCTTGCACCTCTAACAGAGGGATTGAGACTAGATGAGCTCCAAAACCTTTTCCAGCTGTAAAGGTCTATTGATTGATTCAGCCAGGAGGTTGTACCCAAGTGGCTGTACTCAGTGGAATAAACTGAGTCTGGGAAAGGAATGTATTATCTCTCAACACCAGTGACTTTGCATGGGGAGATATAACGACAGAGTCTGACCCCTGGCGGAGCCTGGAAACAGGGCTTAAATCCCATTTGCACTCCCGTTCCTACATAACTGCCTTCTTCAGCCTTACAGCAGCTGGGCTTCCACCAAGATGGAAGAGGTGGAGATGAGGGGAAAGGTGGGATGCCCCTCTAGCAGGGTTTAAGCAATATGTGTAGCTGAGAAGGGCTTAATCAGGAGACTGCAAACCTATCAGCATTGTGGTGGTTGTCTTAGCTCTGCTGTTGGGTTTTCCTCTGAGAATTAGAATTAATGTGGCCCAGCTCAGAGTGTGCCCTTTGGAAATTCCCAGGGGGTTCCAGAGATTACCAGAGGCACACTGGCAGTGGACAGTCCCTTGTGAGGCGGCAGCCCTGGAAGTCTGGTCTGTGACTCAGCCGAAGAGCCTCCTCATGTCAGACCACACAGAATAGATTTCACCTGAGGCCGGAGCTGCCTAGCCTATTTAGCCAAGCCATGTGGTGAAATAATTTACTTTCTGATATACTTTATCTCTAAAGGAATGCATAGAACTTTTAAGAAAAATGTTCTGTCCCATTTTATAAAAACATGTAGACTCTTATGGCAGCCTCCAAAAAACAGCATTCACAATCACATGGCAATGAGCTGTAAATTAGGAAATCCTGAATGAGCTGAAATAAGGGTGTGTTGATTTCTCTCATCTAATATTCATTTGTGGCAACATAATTGGCCAAGAAATAGGTGAAATGCTTTATGAGATTCTCATGGCCACAGTCAGTCCATATCTATTAAAATGTTTCTGATGTGTCACTCTCTTCTCTGCCTCTCAACAGTGTATAAACACATGCAAACACACAATCACACACTTACTTTCTCTCCTCTCACTTAGTTATATAGCCTCCATGTGGTTTGGTGAGGTATTTTTAAATTAAGGGCTGAAAGCATTTTATGTAAAGTCTACCCAGATAGAAGAGATTAGTAGGGAAATGCTCTTCCCAATTCTTAATCTAAATGCTAGTTCAGGATCTTCTGTCCAGGTTCTCATAACCCCGAACTCCCATTAAGATGTTTACCTTTTATTTCTTCCCTATTCTGTGCTCACTTCGGTGAGACATGTATTTCCTCCCTATTCTGAGGCTGAGAGTTCTTGGCTGAATCCTTATTAACAGAAAGGACATTTTCATTTCTTGGTAAGGTAGCCAGCCATAGGGTGCCTGGCACTTAATATGTAATCAGTGAATTGACTGAGGACAGATTTGCTCCTGAGAGATTCAATTTTCATTGAATGCAAGCCTTGATAGACAAAGGAGAAAGAAACATGATAAAAAGGTCATTTTCTCTGCAAAAAAAAAAGGGAGAAAATGAAAAAAGAAAGAAGAAAATAAAAACTAAAAGGCTACTAATGTTTACTAGGAGATCCTTAATAGTTCAAAGTCAGACAGATCAAAGGTCAGAGATAGAAAATAGAAGAATAGGATAAGAATTTAAGAAATCAACTGGAACCCTTGCACTCCAAGTATATATTCTAGGAAAAGCCTGCAATCGAATTTAACATCCCTCCACATTCATACAAATTTAGATTGTAAGAAACTGCAGAACATCATTAGAAAGGGTGTTTTTTAAAATGTGGCATTAGGTTTAAGTAGAACAGTACTTTAAAGGGGGCTGAACATAGGATGACAAGATGTGTCTTGGTAAAGCAGAGGATATAGAGGATAAAACTGATTATTTTGAAAGAAGTTCTCTTAGTGTGAAAAAGAGAAAAATGCTTACATCTTGTGAATATTGAAAAAGTAGAGTGAATAAAGTGTTAGGGAAACAGCGTTGTGTGTTGGAGAGGGGAATGAGGGAAGGTAGTTAAATATAAACCTGGGTTTATTTGCAAAGCTTTCATCTTGATAAATGGTACCTTCTTAAAGCAAATACCTCATCCAGGGAGCTCATAACATTATTTATGTTTCAAAATCTAGGCTATAGTCCAAACGATTTCAAATTCTGGGAGAAACTGTTTGTTTAGAGTCCATTGTACTGAGTGTTAATATAACAACACACCATAAAATATTGTTAGCTCTTAAGAAGAGATCAATATGTAATTACTCAAACCAGGCCTTAATAACTAGAAATTTGTAAATACCTCTGTTAGTTCTTTGAGTTCTATAAAGGATTAACAAATAAATATTTGCTTAACTGAATTGAAAGACTCCCAAACATGTTATATTCATTTTCAGGAAAGGCGATTATTAGAAATGATTCATCTGTACTAAATAGACGGATTATGTCTATACTTACGTTTGAATGTTGATGGGTTTACCATAGGTATTCTTCTGTGAGCTAGATTAAGGTGTTCTACTACCAAAATAGAATGGTGGTCTAGTCCAAAATTATAGGAAAAAATTAGATTAATGGAAATAATTTTCTCAATTTACATTTTTTCTCCCATTAATTTTTCTGAAATATTTGGCATCTACTATAATTTGTTTATAATAGAATCTGGTGCAAGAACATAACAACTTTGCAAAAAATTTAGTTCAGTGTTTAATCTTGAGGTCATTGTCATTGAATTGGTATCAAAATCATGACTTAGGAAAAACAATATTTATGATATAAGCTGTTGTCTGAAGGAAAACAATTTTCCTTGAGGAATTATAAAATCTACCAGACCAGGAGAGAGCGACGCAGTTGGATCACATTAGTACTGGCCTCTGTAGACTTGCTTTCGCTGAAGTGTGCTTTGGTGGGAATCCTTCAGCCCCTCCTGAAGGATACACGGGAAACAAGCTTATAAAATCTGCTCTTGTTAAAAACAAGAATGCTCTGCACATTATATGGTGGCCTCTTTCTATGGATCTTTGGGCGAAATTTAATTTCAGTATCAAAAAAAGTGCTCTTTGGGGCTTTTTTTTTTTTTTTTTTTTTTTTGCGGTACACGGGCCTCTCACTGTTGTGGCCTCTCCCGCTGCGGAGCACAGGCTCTGGATGCGCAGGCTCATTGGCCATGGCTCACCGGCCCAGCCGCTCCGCGGTACGTGGGATCCTCCCGGACCGGGGCACGAACTCGTGTCCCCTGCATCGGCAGGCGGACTCTCAACCACTGCGCCACCAGGGAAGCCCTGGGGCATTTTTCAGGGACACTGAATTGTATAGCTGATATGGCTTTTCTTTTTACATTGGTATTTACAAACTTCCTGGTAAACCCAAGCCCCACCCATAGCAAGGTGGAGGGCTTTATGGTATGCAATTTTATACTTTCTGTTTATGGTCCTTCCTCTGTTTTTGCTTTCTCTCTTACTTCTAACATATGTTATCTAGTAGTATTTTATGTTTTCTTTTAAGCGACCTTAAATCTTTTGGAAGAACAGGATGAGAGATACATAAATATATTCATTCATATATACATAAAATTATGTTGTGTTTAGTCATTTGAATTTTATTTTTTGCTAAGAGTCTGGTGCTTTCCAATTATGTTGCCTCCTGAAGAAGTATGAGAATCTTTGATTTAGAATATTAGCTGATAGGAAGGCAGAGAAGATTCTTTATAATATCTGGAAGATATCAAACTACACTATCATCACCAGCTGATAAATTTTTAAAGACCTATTTGGTTCATTACAGAAAATACAGCCTTCACAATTTTCAGGACTCTGGCTAGGTACAGTCGAACGAGGCAAAGTCATTTTATCTGCCTGTGTCCTACTACTTTTCCTATCTCTAGTCTATAAAACCATAAGAACTTGGAAGAATTAAGCATTCAGACTTTTCCATAAAATAACTCTATTAGAAAAAAAAAAAAACACCCACACAATAAAAATGGTAGCATGGAACCTTCAGATATTTTTAAGTGTGTGTTAGGCCCACTGCCTTAGGGCACATGCCAATTATAGAACCAAAATCTACTGCCCCATGACTTGTTCCTTCTTAGTCCATCCAGAGAAATAAATGGTGAAATCTTCATGGCTCTTTGGAGGATCCAAGCTATTTGGTGAATGCTTTTTCCCCAAGTTTGCCAAAATGTCCTGAACTCAAAATAGAGTGATTATTCAAAGTTATTCTAAAAAGAGACATGCAGTTTGTAATTTCTTTTAACAATCTGAAAAAAGCATGGAGAACTAATTCCATGTTTCCTATGACCCTTTCATAATTGTGATACACTCACAGCCCCTCTTTTCCAGTTATCAATTAGAATAATTAATAATGTTTAGGATATTATCTGTTGGTTTCCTCTTCCGAGTCATGATTCTACTGCAAGTCATTTAACTCCTTTCCATAGCAACTAGTTATGATATAGCAAGCAGTATGTTTGCTTGCTATCTGTTATGTTATGTCAGTGGAGGATGTACTACATAGCAAAGGTTTAATTTTATCTAAATGACTTCAAAGAGAAGAATAAAATTATGGAAATGCTTATGTCAAAATAAGGGGTTTTAATATTTCTACACAGCATCAGATATAACCCATGGATCATAAACATTATAATTTCCATTGTATGGAAGAGAAACCAGACTGAAAGAAAGACTGGGCATCTGATCATCTGGTTTCCGGTTTCAGCTCTGACATAAACAAACCATAGCATCAGGCAGGTTGTTGAAACTTTGTGGTCTTATTTTATTTTATTTTATTTTTGGCTGCACTGGGTCTTCATTGCTGCGCGCAGGCTCTCTCTAGTTGTGGCGAGCAGGGGCTACTTTTCATTGCGGTGCGCAGGCTTCCCATTGTGGTGGCTTCTCTTGTTGTGGAGCATGGGCTCTAGGGCACGCAGGCTTTAGTAGTTGTGGTGTGTGGGTTCAGTAGTTGTGGTGCGTGGGCTCAGCAGTTGTGGCTCGCGGGCTCTAGAGCACAGGCTCAGTAGCTGTGGTGCACGGGCTTAGTTGCTCTACGCCATGTGGGATCTTCCAGGACCAAGGCTTGAACCCATGTCCCCTGCATTGGCAGGCAGATTCTTAACCACTGCACCACCAGGGAAGTCCCTAGTTTTTTCTTACATAGGACAATGAAGCTGGACCTCATGCTCCATTCTCATCTCTTCCCCTATCACTCCTATTATATCCTTGCCCTATTATACTTTGGTAGATTCTAGATTGGAAGAGATCCTGCCCATTTGTTCAGTAGAGGGACCCAGGACTAGCTACGTAATTTGTGGGGCCCATTGCAAAATGAAACTGTCAGACTCCTTGTTAAAAAATTATTAAGAAATTCACGAGGGTTACCACAGAGCCTTAAACTAAGCACAGGGCCCCTCTGGGCATGGAGGCTCTTTGTAACTGAACAGATCACACACCCTTGAGGCTGACCCTGGAGAGGCCAAAGGAATTTTTCCTTCCCATTTAGACACACTCTTTTGCTCTTAACAGAATGCAAATAAGAGAAATTTTGGTGGAACAGTGGCATGAATCATTAAAGGGAAGCAATAATGGGAATACAATATTAGAAAGCCAATGTTTTAGACTGACCAAAGTGGCGAGATAGGGGGCTCCAGACTTTCCTTCCTCCCACAGATTCACTGAATATACAGCTACACATGGGTCAATTTCCTTTGAGAGAAATCTAGAAACAAATTGTGTGACTCCTACACATTGGGTGACTGAGAAAATGCCCACATCGAAACGGGTAGGAAGGGCTGAGAATACATATTGACCATAAACCCGACCCCCAGCAGAGTGCCTTTCATTCAGGAGAGAACCCCAAACTTCTCAGCTTCTCCCTGTGAGTAAAGGTTTGGATCACACATCTAGTGCCCCAACTTTTACAACTGCCACCTGAGGAATGGGAATGCCCAAATCACCCAGCTGAGAGAGCCAGTCGAGTTTGGCATTCACAAGTCCCACAGGACCATAGCAAACAGAGGAGTGGTTAAAGGAGCACATGAGCACTCCCTGCAGTTATACCCCAGGGCTCAGTCCAAAGGGGGCAGTCAAAAACTCCCTTCTCCCAATTTCTGCTAGAAGGGATTTGACTGCACGGTTTCCTAGCTGCTGCCTGAGGGTCTGGCTTCTAATCAGCCTGTGTCTGGATGCTGACTGGGATCCCAAGAGCCTAAAAGAGCTGGTGGGCACTTCCCCTACATTCTTCTTCTGGCTCACAACAACAACAACAACAACAAAAACCAAGTTAACAGCTTCTCCCTTGAAATTTGTGCCCCAACTTTTGAAACTGCCACCTGAGGAATGCGAGCTCAAATCACCTAGCTCTGATATCCAACAGAGCTTGGCAGTCAGAGTCCCACAGGACCATATTAAAATTAAAAAAGCAATTTTCTAACAGGCATGCAAGCACTTCTCATAGCTATTCCCTCCCATGGCTCAGCACAGAGAGAACAGCATTCATTTCCCGGTTTCTCCCTAGAAGGGATTTGACTGTATACTTTCCCAGCTGCTATTTGAGGTTCTGCCTTCTAATCAGCCTGCATGTGGAAGCTGACTGGGATCCTCCCAGGAGCCTGAAAGAGTTGGTGGGTATATCCCCTGCTGTATCCCCTAGCTTGCTACAGTGGTAAACCAAGTCTCCAACTTCTCCCTGGAAGAAACATACCCACCCATGTAGCACATCAAATATCACAGCTGCCACATGAGGGACTGGCTCGCAAATCACCTAGCTCTGGGTACTGATGAGGCTTGGCATTTACGAGTCTCCCAGGACCACAGAAAACAAAGAGGTGGCTCTGTATGTGTGCACAAGTCCTACCAGAGACTGTTGCTTCTGGCTCAGCAGAGTGAGTGGGCAAAAACACCCATTTCCAAGTTTCTCCCTGATAGGTCTATACTGCATATCTAATGTCCTGACTTTCTTAGCTGCTGCTCAAAAGTCAAGCTTCCAATTAGCCTTCATCAGAGAGCTGATGGGGCAGGCAGTTAACAGTCCTCCGGGACCCTGAACAGCCGTGTGGGCATTTCCCATTGCCTATGGGACGGTGGCAGGTCTTGGCACAACCTAATCTACTGGGAGCCACTAGGAGCAAAGAAGGTGGCTTGGTCAATCACAGAGGTTTGAGAGGCAACCAGGAGCTCAGGTGGGCTGACTGATGAGGTTCATCTCCTACACAAGGCAGTCTGTCAAGACTGGGAGAGGTGGCTGTTTTATCTAATGCACAGAAACAAATGTAGAGAGTCAAGAAAAAGGAAGGAACAGGAAGATATATTCCAAACAGAAGAACAAGGTAAATATCCAGAAACTGACCAGATGGCTTCACAGTTGAATTTTACTGAACACGTAAGGAAGAATTAATACCAATCCTTCTCAAACTCTTCCAAAAAATTGAAGAACTGAGAATATTCCTAAACTTATATTACAAGGCCAACATTATACTCATACCAAAGCCAGATAAGGACACAGAAGAAGATTACAGGCCAATATCCTTGATGAACATAGATACAAAAATGCTCATCAAAATTTTAGCAAACTGGGGCCTCCCTGGTGGCGCAGTGGTTGAGAGTCCGCCTGCCGATGCAGGGGATACGGGTTCGTGCCCCGGTCTGGGGGGATCCCATATGCCGCGGAGCGGCTGGGCCCGTGAGCCATGGCTGCTGAGCCTGCGCATCCGGAGCCTGTGCTCCGCAACGGGAGAGGCCACAACAGTGAGAGGCCCGCGTACCACAAAAAAAAAAAAAAAAAAAAAAAAAAATTTTAGCAAACTGAATTCAACAGTACATCAAAAGGATCATACTCTGATCACATGGGATTTATTCCTGGTTTGACATATGCAAATCAAAATATGTGATATACCACATTAAAAAATTAATGATAAAAATCATATCATCTCAATACATGCAGAAAAAGTATTTGACAAAATTCAACATCCTTTCATGGTAAAAACTCTCAAGTTGGGTATAGCTGAAATGCACCTCAGCATAATACAGAGCATATCTGAGAAGCCCACAACTAATATCATACTCAATGGTGAAAAGCTGAAAACTTTTCCTTTAAGATCAGGAATAAGAAAAGGATGCCTACGTCCACCATTTCTATTCAATATATGGAAGTTATAGCGGGAGGAATTACACAAGAAAAAAATAAAAGATATCCTAATCTGAAAGGAACATGTAAAATTGTTATTTGCAGATGATATGATCTTATATGTAGAAAATCCTAAAGGCTCAACCAAAAAACCTTTGGAATTAGTAAATGAATTCAGTAAAATTGCAGGATATGAAATCATTAAACAAAAACTAGTTGCATTTCTATACACTAACAATGAACTAGAAAAGAGAAATTAAAACAATCCCATCTATAACAGAATCAAAAAGAATAAATATTTAGGAATAAATTCTCTCAAATAAGTGAAAGATCTGTATACTGAAAAGTATAAAACATTGAGAAAAGAAATCAAAGACACAATTGAATGGAAAGATGTTTTCTATCATGGATTGCAAGAATGTATAATGTTAAAATGTCCATACTATCCAAAGCAGTCTACGGATTCAATGCAATCCCTCTAAAAATTTCAATGGCTTTTTTTCATGGAAATAGAAAAAGCAATCCTAAAATTTCTATGGATCCACAAAAGACCCTGAATTGCTATAGCAATCATAAACACAAAGAGTAAAGGTGGAGGCATCACACTTCCTGATTTCAACTATATTATAAAGCTATAGTAATCAAAACATTATGGTATTGGCATAAAAACAGACACATGGACAAATGGAACAGAATCAAAGCCCGGAAATTAAGCCATGAAGATATGGTCCATTAATTTTTGACAGAGGTACCAAAAATACACAATGGGGAAAGGATAGTCTCTTCAACAAATTGTGTGAAAACTCAAAATCCACATTCAAAAGAATGAAATTGGACCTCTATCTTACACCATACACAAAAATCAACTTGAAATGTATTAAAGACTTGAATGCAAGATCTGAAATCATAAAACTTCTAAAATAAAATATATGGGATGGTTCCTTGACATTTTTCTTGGCAATGATTTTTTTGGATATGACACCCAAAGCACAGGCAACAAAAGCAAAAGTAAACAAATGGAACTTACCAAACTAAAAAAGTTCTGTACAGCAAAGGAAACCATCAGCAAAGTGCAAAGGCAACCTATGAAATGGGAGAAAATATTTGCAAACTACATAATCAACATGAGATTAATATCCTAAATATTTCAGGAACTCATATAACTCAAGAGCAAAAACACCAAATAACTCAATTTAAAAAGGGGCAAAACCTGAAAAGACATTTTTCTAAAGATGACATACAGATGGCCAACAGGTATATGAAAAGATACTCAATGTCACTAATCACCATGGCAACGCAAATCAACACTATAAAGAGATATCACCTAACCTGTTAGAATAACTATTATCAAAAAGCTAAGAAATAACAAGTGTTGGTGAGGATGTAGAGCAAGGGAGCCCTTGTACACTGTTAGTGGGAATGTAAACTGGTACAGCCACTATGGGAAACAGTATGAAGATTCCTCAAAAAATTAGAAATGAAACTACCATATGATCCAGCAATACCACTACTGAGTATATATCCAAAGGAAAGAAAACCACTAGCTTGAAGACATATCTGCACTCCCATGTTCCTTACAGCATTTTTACAAAAGCCAAGGTATACACTTAAAACAACTAGAGAAAGAAGAACAAACAAAACCTAAAGTCAGTGGAAGGAAAGAAATCATAAAGATCAGAGCAGAAATAAATGAAATACAAACGAAGAAAACAATGGCAAAGATCAGTAAAACTAAAAGCTGGTTCTTTGGGAAAATAAACAAAAATGATAAACCCTTAGCCAGACTCATCAAGAAAAAAAGGGAGAGGACTCAAATCAATAAAATTAGAAATGAAAAAGAAGTTACAGCAGACACCACAGAAATACAAAGCATCCTAAGAGACTACTACAAGCACCTCTATGCCAATAAAATGGACAACCACGAAGAAATGGACAAATTCTTGGAAAGGTACAATTTTCCAAGAGTGAACCAGGAAGAATTAGAAAATATAAACAGACCTATCACAAGTAATGAAATTGAAACCATAATTAAAAATCTTCCAACAAACAAAAGTCCAGGACCAGATGACTTCACAGGCAAATTCTATCAAACATCTAGAGAAGAGCTAACACCGATCCTTCTCAAACTCGTCCAATAAATTGCAGGGGAAGAAACACTCCCAAATTCATTCTATGAAGCCACCATCACCCTGATACCAAAACCACAAAAGATATCACAAAAAAAGAAAATTATAGGTCAATATCACTGATGAACACAGATGCAAAAATCCTGAACTAAATACTAGCAAACAGAATCCAATAGCACATTAAAAGGATCATACACCATGATCAAGTGGGATTTATCCCAGGGATGCAAGCATTCTTCAATATACACAAATCAATCAATGTGATACACCACATTAACAAATTAAGGAATAAAACCCATATGATCATCTCAATAGATGCAGAAAAAGCTTCTGACAAAATTCAACACCTATTTATGATAAAAACTCTCCAGAAAATGGGCATAGAGGGAACCTACCTCAACATAATAAAGGCCATATATGACAAACCCACAGCAAGCATCATACTCAGTGGTGAAAAACTGAAAGCATTTCTGCTAAGATCAGGAACAAGACTCTCACCCTCTTATTCAACATAGTTTTGGAAGTCCTAGCCACAGCAATCCAAGAAGAAAAAGAAATAAAAGGAATACAAATTGGAAAAGAAGTAAAACTGTCACTGTTTGCCAATGACATGTTACTATACATAGAAAATCCTAAAGATGCCACCAGAAATCTACTAGAACTAATCAGTGAATTTGGTAAGGTTGTAGGATACAAAATTAATGCACAGAAATCTCTTGCATTCCTATACACTAATGATGAAATTTCTGAAAGTGAAATTAAGGAAACACTCCCATCTACCATTGCAACAAAAAGAATAAAATACCTAGGAATAAACCTAAGGAGACGAAAGACTTGTACTCAGAAAACCATAAACACTGATGAAAGAAATCAAAGATGACATAAACAATGGAGAAATATACCATGTTCTTTGATGGGAAGAATCAATATTGTAAAAATGACTATACTACTCAAAGCAATCTACAGATTCAATGCAATCCCTTTCAAACTACCAATGGCATTCTTCACAGAATTAGAATTAGAATTAGAAAAAAAAATTACAATTCATATGGAAACACGAAAGACCCCGAATAGCCAAAGCAATCTTGAGAAAGAAAAATGGAGTTGGAGGAATCAGACTCCCCAACCTCAAACTATACCACAAAGCTACAGTAATCAAGACAGTATGTTACTGGCACTAAAACAGAAATATAGATCAATGGTACAGGATAGAATGCCCAGAGATAAACCCACGCACATATGGGCACCTAATTTACGACAAAGGATGCAAGAACATACAATGGAGAAAAGACAGCATCTTCAATAAGTGGTGCTGAGAAAACTGGACAGCTGCATGTAAAATAATGAAATTAGAACACTACCTAACACCATACACAAAAATAAACTCCAAATGGATTAAAGACTTAAATGTAAGACCAGACATTATAAAACTCTTAGAGGAAAACATAGGAAAAACACTCTTTGACATAAACCCCAGCAAGATCTTTTTTGACCCACCTCTAGAGTAATGGAAATAAAAACTAAAATAAACAAATGGGACTTAAAAGCATTTGCACAGCAAAGGAAACTGTAAACAAGACAACAAAAAGACAACTCTCAGAATGGGAGAAGATATTTGCAAATGAAACAATGGACAAAGGATTAATCTCCAAAATATACAAACAGCTCATGGAGCTCAATATCAAAACAAACAAACAGTCCAGTTAAAAAATGGGCTGAAGACTTAAATAGACATTTCACCAAGGACGATATACAGATGGCCAAGAGGCACATGAAAAAATGCTCAACATCACTAATTATTAGAGAAATGCAAATCAAAACTACAATGAGATATCACCTCACACTGGTCAGAATGGCAATTATCAACAAATCTAGAAACAATGCTGGAAAGGGTATGGTGAAAAGGGCACCCTCTTGCAGTGTTGGTGGGAATGTAAATTGATACAACCTCTATGAAAAACAGTATGGAGGTTCCTTAAAAAACTAAAAATAGAACTACCATATGACCCAGCAATTCCACTACTGGGCATATACCCTGAGAAAACCATAATTCAAAAAGAGATATGTACCACAATGTTCATTGCAGCACTATTTACAATAGCCAGGACATGGAAGCAACCTAAGTGTCCATCGACAGATGAATGGATAAAGAAGATGTGGCACATATATACAATGGAATATTACTCAGCCATAAAAAGAAACGAAATTGAGTTATTTGTAGTGAGGTGGATGGACCTAGAAACTGTCATACAGAGTGAAATAAGTCAGAAAGAAAAAAATAAATACCATATGCTAACACATATATATCTAATCTAAAAAATAAAATGGTACTGATGAACCTAGTTGCCAGGCAGGAATAAAAAGATAGATGTAGAAAATGGACTTGAGGACATGGGGTGGGAGGGTGAAGCTGAGGCAAAGTGAGAGTAGCATCGACATACATGCACTACCGAATGTAAAATAGTTGGCTGGTGGGAAGCAGCAGCATACCACAGGGAGATCGGCTTGGTGCTTTACGATGACCTAGAGGGGTGGGATAAGGAGGATGGGAGGAAGGCTCAAGAGGGAGGGGATATGGGGACATGTGTATGCATATGGCTGATTTGCTTTGTTGTGCAACAGAAACTAACACAGTATTGTGAAGCAATTATACTCCAATAAAAATCTGTTAAAAAAAAAAAAGGACTGGCAGCTTCTGCTTCCTACCTCTTGAACAAACTTGCTTTTGGGAGCCTCTGTTACCCTATAAGAAGTCTAGATCACTTGTTGGAGACACCAAATGAACAGACCACGTGGAGAAGCCATGCAATGAAGAGAGAATCTGAAACTACTTGGAGAGGGACAGAGGACCAGCTTTCCCAACAGTCAGTTGAGCCTCCTGATGACTCTGGCTACAGTCACTGTCTAACTGTAAACTCACTAGAGACCCCAAATGAAGCCAGCAGTAAAACCACCCTGCTGTGCCCAGTCAACCTACAGAATCATGAGAAATAATAAATTAGTGGTTGTTCTAAGCACTAAGTTTTGGAGTGGTTTGTTCCACTAAAATAGATAGCATCACCCTATCTATTTTGATGTCACCCTAGCGTCACTCTCCCCTGTGACTTAGAGGATACCAGAAGGCTTCTCAGTCTCACAATGTCTGTAAAATTATTAGATGCCAAGTTCCCAGGGAAGGGAGTGCTTGAAAGGGGAAGGGAGAGGTGGGGGCTGGGACCATAAAGAGAAAGGCACTGAGAGAGAATTTCAACTGTTTGCCACTTTGGCCAGGGGCCAGTTCTAGCAAGAACAGCTGCATTTGGGCCAAGGGTTCCAACGCTCTGTATTACAGGTATTCACTTTCCTGTAGGTGAGCCTGTGTTTTGAAACAGTGTGCCATGTACTACCAGCTAGAATGAAGCCAAGGTTACATGTTCACCCATCCCATGGTTATTTTAGATCTGTTCTATTAATGATCCCTAACCCTGAACATCAATATATGCAATCAGTCCCAAGGGAGACCAGGCCAGATTCAGAAATCCAGCGGGACCACTGAAAACATGCTTACTTGTATCTTTACTCGTGGAGGGTCAGAAAAATCATTATCATGTCAGTAAGGTAGGGTATTTTAAGCACGTGTCATTTCACATAGTAAGACTTTTTCTCTCCACTGTCAAGAAAAACGAACCATTGAGAAATACTGTTTGTTTCCTATACTCTTAAATCATAGTTTTTTTAAAGAAAAATATAGGAATGAGGGCCTCCCTGGTGGCGCAGTGGTTGAGAGTCCGCCTGCCGATGCAGGGGACACGGGTTCGTGCCCGGGTCTGGGAGGATCCCACATGCCGCGGAGAGGCTGGGCCCATGAGCCATGGCCGCTGGGCCTGCGCGTCCAGAGCCTGTGCTCCGCAGCGGGAGAGGCCACAACAGTGAGAGGCCCGCGTACCGCAAAAAAAAAAAAAAAAAAAAAAAAAAAATATAGGAATGAAAGTTATCTGGGTTTATAATGGTTTAAAAGAGTAATATCTCTTTTATTAATGTGTATAGGGTTTGAGAACTATAATGAAGAATGTGAACTACATGAATATTACTTTATATAGCATTTTTAATCAGTGAAAGATAAGCCTTTTCTTGTTGGTTCTTGATATTTTCCCATCTATACTCAAATTATTGCAGAGATAATAGTCATCATCTTACTTAGTGGTTATAAGAAGTTATAAAGGTTTCACATATAAAATTTTATTCTCTAATAGAAAAAAGAGAAATAGTGGAAAAATTTTAATATTTAAAATAGCTCTAAAATACATTGTCCACTCTAAATGGTTTGATATCTTTGAGTCCCTCCTATCTTTTAGAATTATCAATTCTGTTAAATATCACAGCCAAAGAGTTCCAGGCGAAGTGCAATGCTTTGATTCCATGTTTTAGGAATGATGCGTATAAACCTGGAAATGATTGGTGGGTTGAAAAAGTTCTTCGCATGTCCATTGATATTATTATTTCCTTCAAAAATCTGAAAGCAAAATATGAGAAAATCTTTAAGGATGGCATAATGGGCATAAAATTCTTATACCTGAAAGTAACATAATATTGTATATCAACTGTATTTCTATTTTAAAAACATAATTTTTTATCCTTTTAGTTCAAACTGTGGGCATTAATGAACACATACAACATTATCACAAAGATGATCCTCAATCAATTATGAGCTCACACTCCAGACATACCTCTTTAGTGATATCACCTCATCAGTGATCTGAGTTGAAACAGGGAAAAATAAAGAAATCTGATATGGTGCTGTGGGGCAGCCACAAAAGCATATCTGCCTTTAGCCCCTTTGTAGCTATGTGACTTTGAGCAAATTACTTATAGTCTCTGATTATCCATTTCCTTATTGGCAAAATGGGGATAATAAATTTTACCTCATAGAAGTTGTTGTAAAGATTTTAAAGAGTATGTAAACATATGACAAGTCTTTATTAAGTGCCAGATAATAGGCACCAATAAATGCTTAGCTATTACTAACTTTTAAAATAAAATGCATCATGTATTTTTATTTATCCTTTTTGTCATATGCCCTATATCATCAACTAAATTGTGTTTTAGGTGTGTTTCTGTCATCCCCAGCAAGTTCCCCAAGATTTACACACATCAGAAGCTAAGTCACTATTTGTTTATAAAAATTATTTTTGCCCTACTATGAGGATATCTTGATACAGTGAGAAATAAACCAAACCAAACCTAACAAATAAACAACCCAGGGGTTTAGAGAGAAAGAGATTAAAATCCATTAACTGAGATTAAGTGCTGAGCCCATGATGAGCATAAATGTCCATCCCCTTCTTCTGTGTTGCCCCTCCTACTGGTTTCAGCCCAATTCCCATTCCTGGAATATTAGGTTCATCTCCTTAGCTTTGCCTCTGGTAGTATTTTAAAACCGTATAACTAGGAATTTAGGAGTATAATGGAATAGTTCATCTTGCAGGAAATTAGTCTCCTCATCAGGAAGGATAACAATTGTTTGAATAACAATATGACACAGAAAGGTATATGGCCATGGGTATGTGATCAGCCATGAATAACAAGTACATCCAAGCTAATGCTAATATGGTAGAAGGTTTTCTAGACCCCTGTTACAGACTGTATGTTTGTATCCTTCCAAAATTCATATGTTCAAACCCTAATCCTCAATGGGATGATATGAGGAGGTGGGTCCTTTGGGAGATGATTAGGGCTAGGATGGGGGTAGGGCCCTCATGGCGTCTCTGTGTGTGCACGCACCAAGGAAGGCCATATGAAAGCACAACCAGGAAGACTGCCCTCACCAAAAACCCAACCACGCTGGCACCCTCATCTAGGATTCTAGCCTCCAGAACTGTGACAAATACGTGTTTTTTGTTTGTCACCCAGTCTATGGTAATTTGTAATACAGTCCAAGCAGGCTGAGACAACCCTTTTACCATCTTTCTCAATCAGAGCTAATTAAACTTCACACCACCCCCTGCTGTTTTGTCCTCATTCTTTTATAGGTGGCTCAGTCAAAGCAGAAAGATAGTGTGCATGGTCCCTGTCCCAAGACCAGCCACTTACAGAGCCAGGACTTAGAAGACTCAAAGAGTGACGCATGTCAGTGCATGCTTATTAAATACAAAGAACTATTTGCAAATTTGAGGTTCTGTTCTCATCATAGCAGTTTTCAAATTGTTTTCTTTTTGCCAAGATACCCCTGTACCTTGTCCACCAATGAGGATTTCTCTCTGTAAGGTTTCCATTCAATTCCCTGGTCACTGTACTGGATGGTGTAGCTCTTCACATACATTTCAGAGGACAGAGACTTGCAACCCTGTGTTACAATCGCTGTTATCTTCTTGATTTTGAGCAGATCAATTTGTAACCACTGATTGTTGTTGTTTGCCTATGAAAATGATTAGAACAATGCTTTTTTAGACCACGATACTCAGAAATGCACTGAGCTGGAAGGATTTCTTTTCTGTCTCATCCCTGAGGATTCCCTTTCTCCTAGAATCCTTCCCTGTTCCTTCTTGTTTATTGTCAGCAGGTTTATAAACTTTTGGAATATTTCACACATTGTGCAACAGTTATTTGTTTACCTGTGTTCCTTACTCTTTGAGGGCAGGGACTTAGTTTTGTTTTCAGGTGTTCACCATGATGTATGGCACACAGAAGGTGCTCAACAAATAAATACATTTTATTTGAGAAAAAGTATTAAATTGCTAAATTACTAAATTAATTAATTAATTTAATACTAAAGTATTAAATTGCTAAATTTTAAATATTTTTCTCTTAAGCAAGTTTATTTAAATGCTATGGTGATATTACTGAAGAGTTATCTGAGAAAGAATTAGATAGTATCCTCTCTCAATTTAACTTATTTTAGAAAAACCCCACTTTTCTTTCCATTGCTAATGTCCAATAGGGGAAGTAGTCCAATTTCTTCTTTTCTGATATTTCAAATAAATGTAATATCTGAGAGACCTAATAAAGCTACACCCAGGGCTGGATATGGCATAGTGGTTGTCCTGTCTCTGGCCTAACAAAATGCCTAATTTGATGATAGGCTCTTGGAGAAAGAGGATCAGAAAGACTAATTGAGTTTTAGAGTAATCTGAGATTAATTTTCATCTTTGGGAGGTTTATCATGCCCCATAGTCTCATTCAATTCAAATGAAATAATGAATATTGATATATTTTCTCAACATCACTCATATGTGCATGTCTGTATGTGTATACACATATGTATGTATATGTGTAGTCACATATGTATGTGAATTAAAATGATCGTATTAGATAATTTTGGTTAATTTTGTAACACCCTTTAGTGACATCTGGTGGTGTTTTAGTGTGTCTTCAAATCAAGGTTGTACGAGTGATACAGAATGCATATAGATAGCTAGGGGAGCTTTGTAGGTATAAATTTTTTTTGGAGGCATCAAAGAGGTAGAGACACTTCAGTCCATGTGCGTACCTGCATATGTCTGGCTTAGATCTTCCACCTCTCTGAAGAAACCCTGTACATGACATTTCATACTATTGAAGGTTAAGTGAAACAAACAGTTTTGACCTAAAATTCCAGATTTAAAATGACAGCTTTAAAAATTAAAATTAGACTTTTATCTTTGCAGCCTTTACTATATCACAAAACTAAGAGCAAATTATATAGAGAGAAAAATTGTTTTAAAGGCTGTAAAATGGAGGGTTGGATGACAAGGTTACACCATGAACAGGTCTAAAGGGGCATCTGGGAAAGAACTGGTTGATACCCTCTAACTTTTTATTTTTGGCCGTGCTGCATGGCTTGAAGATCTTAGTTCCCCCACCAGGGATCAAACCCAGGAAACTGGCAGTGGAAGCGGAGTCCTAACCACTGGAATGCCAGGGAAGTCCCTTTATTTTAGTTATATTTATTTTATTGTATTTATATTATAGAAATTAAATCAATATAATGTTACACAACATTATTACTTTTATTACTTTAACTTCTGTGGGTCTCAGTTCCCCCCTTTGCAAAATTGCAAAATGAGGTGCTTGGGTTGCTTCAAATGGTGCAAGGAGCATAGATCTGTCTATCGGGAGAGTGGGATCCCTGATTCCGTCACCAGGCTAACTAAAATTATTTAAGCTCTTTTGCGTTTGGACTTAAAAGGAAAATCTGGACCAGATGCTTTGTAAAACGCTTTGCCTTTCTAACATTCTGTGATTCTGTGTTTCTGTGATGGTCCAGAAATGAGTCTCAAGGCACAGACATAGTTGCCCAAGACTCTCTGTATTGGGCCCAGATAGTCTCTTCTATTTGCTCCCCTTGCATCACACCATTCCCTCCTCCTTTATCTGGTGGCCTGATTTAAGATTAGGACGTGGGATTCTATACAGAGTCCAGGGAATTGGAGTATAGCTTCCTTAAGGGAGGGAGTTAGGAGGACAGAAAATAGGGAACCTGGATTAAGTTGATTGACTGGACTGTTCTGATTTCTGATGCCGTTCAGATTTTTCAGGTCAGTCAAATAATGAAATAAATATGAGTCAATTATTAACAGTTACCCTAGAACTTAGTTACCTTAATTACTCAATGGGCTAATATCAAGGGCAATATAACTCTCTGCGAGATGTTTACAAAACTTAGATCACAGATTTATAAACCTGGTTTTGCAGCATCTTATCAGGCTGCCAATTATCCAAAGGAATATTACAAAGTTCTGAAAAAATGAGAACAAAAAACTTTAAATGACACTCTTAAGAAAATGAAAAATATTGCTAAATTCTGGAGAGAACAAAAAGAAGACAAGATGTTGCAAATCTAAGTCATTTATCCCTAATGGAAGTTGTCTCGATCAGGAGTTGGCAAACTACAGCCCAAGGCCAAACCTGGCCTACTGCCTGTTTTTGTAAATAAGGTTTTATTGGAACACAGACATGTTCATGCATTTACGTATTGTTGACGGCTGCTTCCCTGCAACAATGGCAGAGTTGAGTAGTTATGACAGAGAATGTATGGCTCACAAAGGCTAAAATATTATCTGGCCCTTTGCAGAAAAATTTTGCCCACTCCTAGTCTAAATCAAGACCAAAGAGATGATAACTTCTCTCTGAGCCAAAGTTCAAGCTAAAGCTATCAAGACAACACACATCCTAGTTCTCAGACCTAGGATCATAATCTGCAGAAGCAGGAGATGATACTCTGGCTTCCCAGGGCCCCCATGTTCCCTGTAGTGAGGGCCTATGCTTTCTTCTGAAAGGCTGAGAGAATTCCATTTGCAGGGGACATTTCACCTTGGCTTGCCAGGCATTCACACGGCCCTGGGCATTAAGACGGGCACGGAAGGGTTCCCAGTAATCTCCCCACCAAGAGTTTTTAAGTGAGGAAGCTATGATTTGCTTGTTTTCTATCTTTCCACTTTCCATACCCAGCGGTGTGGAGCATCCTGTCAAGAAAAAAGTAATGTGATTAATTATATACCACTGATATTCCTTGCATGGCATTTTGTACTTCAGAGGAGACAAGAAATAATATTACTGCTAAGTAATGACAAAAACAACCATCACAGCAATGAACATTTATTGTCCAAGTGCTAAACCCTGTTTTCAGGCTTCACATGTCTTACTTAATGCTCTTAAATATCTCCATTTTACAAACGAGAAAACAAAAGCACAGCAAGAAAAAGTAACTTGACTAAAATAACACTGCTAGAAGAATCAGAAACTGGCTTTGAGCCCAGGCAGTCTGACATCAAATACCATGTTCTAAACATCTAAACTCATTTCCCTCCTTCAGTGAGTCATGGAACCTTTGTTCTTTGCTTTGAGGTAGACAATACTCCTAAAGTATCTATGTATATAAAAACATACTCTATTTCTTCTAACAAAAGCTACAAAGAAGAAGTTATAGGGGACCTTGGTAGTCACATTTAATATTTTATTTCCAGCCCTTTGAGGGTGATTCATGTGATACACCCTTTAGAATTTTGCCAAGGCATGAATTTGAATGTCACAGGCAACAAAGCTGATCTGTGAGTGTAAGAAACATATCTAGTGAGTGAGCCCAGCTGACTGCCCATCATCATCATCTTTGTGACACTTTGTTCTTGCTAGCAAATCATGCAGACATTTTCTTGAAGTGATACCTTACTTTCTTCATGAAAAAAAAGTCTTCAAAGAAGAAAGCTTACTGCTAATACTAATTATATAAACATCAAGAAAGTGAAGAGATCTTAAAAAGTAATACTTCTTGTATGGAAAATAGAGGTTTTAAATAGACTAACATTATTGAATGTCACATTTTAGGGTAGCTTGACTCTATGACCTGAACAAACTACCAGTTACATCGTATACCATATGGAAAGAAAAACGATAATGACTTATAGAGCTGTTTCAAGTTTTCCTGCCTGATCAAAATTTGCAATTATTTTTCAATGTGGACCATTTTTAAAGTCTTTATTGAATTTGTTACAATACTGCTTCTGTTTTATGTTTTGGTTTTTTGGCCACGAGGCATGTGGCATCTTAACTTCCCACCAGGGATCGAACATGCACCCCCTGCATTGGAAGGCAAAGTCTTAACCACTGGACTGCCAGAGAAATCCCCCAAATTTGCATTTTATGTGGAAGATGTTATATAGCATTGCTATCTGAACATTGGCAAAATGCCTATTTCCATATCCCTCATGAATATCCAGAGTTTATTGTACTGTTATCTGCTTACAAGTTTCTTATCAGCTGATAAGAAACTTATTCTAAGGTTCAGCTTTCTCCACTGTAAGCCGTGGTTTCTTACTTCTACCCTGAGAGAAGGCACTGTAGCTCCCCAACAGACGTGCCACAGCAAGTTTTAGGTGTGCCTGTATGTGTGTGTGTGTGTATATATATACACACACGTACATACATATATATTGTTTAAATATGTCTTTATTTTGCCTTCCTTGTTGAAGAATATTTTTGCTGGACAGGTGTGCCTGTATATTGATCTCCCTCCCCCCTCAGCCCTTGAGCAGCTAGGTGGTGCCTAGATCAGCCAAGCCCAGGGTGGATTGCTTCATTCTTTTACCGCAGACTGTGAGACAGATATTATATTTTATATTATATGTGCTTTGAAGTGAAAAAATTTGTAAAGCACCACTTTAAGAGTCAGAGAAGAAGAATAGTTGATAAAATCCTTAAGCATCTTGTTGTATATAGTAGAATTTTATTATGGCCATTTATGATTATCTAGATTTATTTATACCACAGGTCACCTTACATCCCCTGAAAAATAGAAGCTTACATAGAAAAGGCTTGATACATAGAGTGTGAAACAGAATACAGAGTTCAAGCAAGGTTTCAGGAAGTTGGGAGGCAGATTTATATTTCAAAAACATTCACTGAACACCTAATATATGCCAGTAATGTTGCTAGATACTTTTATTACATTAAAGTCTGAGTGACCTGGCTGGAAGACTTTGGAAGAGTCAGACCTAGTTTGACTCTCAGTTCTTATTGAAAATGGGCTGATGGAGGTCATTCTTCGCTAGGGCCCTTCCTTAGAGGGTCAAGGCGGTATCCATATGATCCAGGAGTTCTTCAGAGAGCCTGCCCTCTGGCTGGTAGAACCAGTCTCAGTCTAGATCACAATGAGAGTTTACCTGAGTGGAACCTCTGTTTCACAAAGGTTTTTCTAGGAGCCTAAGTGAAGAGAACTAAAAATTCTACCCATTCTCCCATACTCCCCAAATCTTGATTTTCTGAGTGGCAGCTAGAAAACAATGCATCTGTGTTCCTTACCGTTAACCTCGCAACCTTGCAGCTCCAATCGAAGGGCAGGTTTGTTATAGGATTTAGTTGGAGAGATTCTAATATATCTAGCCACAACAGGTGGGTCAAACTGATTCTCTTTTATTGTAGAGGCATCTGAATTGCCATTAAAATACTGGAGGAAGAGAGGAAAATTTAGTTATATAACAATTCTCTATAAAGTGATTTTATAATAAAATTTTCATCCAATTTAATATTGTAATATTAAGTTTTCATGTAGCCTGAATCAAATTAATTTGGTCTTAAAAGATAACTGGGAGTACTTCCACTTCAGGAAGATGGTATAAGTACAACTGAAAACATAAATAGACTCTGAAAGGTGGAGAAAAGGCAGACTGGCTAGGGTTCTCAGGACCCAAGGAACAACACAGTGGTGAGTCCCCTGGATTTTCTTTTTACTGCATATACAGACTTATAAGTAAAGAAGCCAGGAACCAGGAAACACGAATAGGTGCAGACAAAAAAAAAAAAAAAAAAAAAAAGCCAGCAAAAGCCTTCTTTCTCTAGCCTCAGGACCAGAAAAGAGCAGTCTAACAAGACAGAAAACTTTTAGATAACAATTTTTCTACTTCAAGCCAAACATCATAGAATAGAAAACACTGTGGCCCCTTCCCTACCCAGAGCAGCAAAGGCCAACTGGGAAGCCTAGACTTCCATGCTCCTGAGACTGTAAGGAGGCACCCCAACACCCTGACTGGGGTTGTGTCAGAGAAAGCCAAATAGAGACCCAGGATCTTCATCTCTTCCAGCTTCTAATAAGGCTCCCACTCCTGCAGTGTCAGTGGATACCACCCCATGCCCCCCCGCCAGCAGCAAAGAGGAGGGGTCCCAGCTCAGGTGTCAACAGAGGAGGCCAAGTAGGGAATGGAATTTGACCTCTACCTGGCAGTAAAGAGGCTGTGCCCCATCCCATTTCCCTGCCAGAACAGTGTCAGGAAGAGCCAACTAAAACAAAAGAGCGGACATCACAAATATTGAAAACAGAAAAGCAATAGATAACAGCAGTGAAACAAAGGGCCAGTTATTCGAAAAGATCTTTAAAAATTGGCAAATCTCTAGCAAGACTGACAAAGCAAAAAGAGAAGAGATGCAAAATACCAATATCATAAATGAAATAGGCAATATCACTACAGACCCTGCAGACATCAAATGGATAATAAGAGAATACTACAAACAACCCTTACACATAAATTTAACAACTTAGAGGAAATGGACCAATTGACTGAAAAAACACAAACTATCCAAATTCACCCCATATGAAATAGGTAATTTGAAGAGCCTGTTACTATTAAAGAAATTGAATTTGTAATTTTAAAATTCCCAGAAAACAAATCTCCAGGTCCACCTGGTTTTGCTGGTGAATTATACCAAATGTTTAAAGAATTAACACCAATACTAGATTATCTCTTCCAGAAAACAGAATAGAAGAGCACACTACCTAATTTATTTTATGAAGCTAGTATTACTCTGATATTAAAACAAAAAAGACAGTATAAACAAATAAAACTACACACAAATATCCCTCATGAACATAGATGCAAAAATCTTTAAGCTATGGACTTGAACTGCAATTTGTGTACTGTCTCCAATACTGATTGGTAAGAACCATAATTTAAGATTTTCATGGTCTATTCTAAGGTATAGTGCAAATAATTTATTATTAGAAATAGCTAAATGATAATATTGAAGATAGTAACATAGTAAATGATTTACAGAAAAAGTGAAACTGATTCAAGGTTATCAGTGTAATAATGGTGGGCTGACTCCTTGCATTCAAATAGCTTTCTTTGAAGAGGGGGGTGAGGGAGAAGGGGAAGAATTAGGGCTGGTATAATTGGGTCATTGGGAATAAACAGGCTGAGCCCCTGGACAATCCAACAGGGGAAAGTCACTCCTCAGGCATGGCAGCAAAAAAAAAATGTGAGAATCACACTGCCTCAGAGCATTACTGGTATTAACACTACTATCTCCTTCAGTTACACTGAAATAAAGAACAAAATAAAATGTAAGAGTTAGTAAAATCAAAACTCTTGGTGGACAGTTTTTAGCATGAGTTCTTTAAGGCACAAGACCAGATATTCTACCCTACTGCATATCATCTGCCAATCTGAGAAGTCTGGGTATTTAGTTTGATTATAAAGAGATTTTTTTTTCAAGTTTTATGAAGTTTTGAAATTTCAGAAGTCAAGCTTATCCCTTTAATTTGTAATATATAGACACGTCATTTTACCACTTTCCTCCATAAGACACTAAGAAAGCCATTTGTATTTATAACACCCAGAAAGGTATTTTTTAAAAAGATATAGTAACCCTAGGCTCTGGAAGAAACAACAATGCACACAGACCATCACGTTCCTAGTGCTGTTCCCTTTGAAGATCCGCCAGTTTGTCCGGTCAGAGCTGTAAGCCACGAAGAACTCGGTGGTGTAGTAAGGCTTCAGGTAGTGTTTGGCACCTTGGGTCTGGATCCCTGTGAACAGGACTTCCCTTCGCATGTCTACCTGCAATATAGAAAAGCCATTAAGCAGAACCATCCTTGTCAACAAGTCACACACTGCCTTAATTCATTGTACAACTAACCTTCTTTAGAAAAAAGAACCAACACCTAACAAACTAATAAAATGGCTAGGGGCAATCCGTATTTGAGCACAGGGTACCTGAACTTGAATCCAAACTCAACCACTAACTAGTGTATGTGACATTGGGAAGTTAGTTAATCCCTCTGTGCATTAGGTTTTTTTAATCTGTAAAATGGGATATTACTAGAAATAACCTCATAGGGTTCATTTTGAGTATGGAAAGTACTTAGAATGGTGTCTAGCACCTAGTAATTTTCATTTCCCCTAACAACATTGCAAGAACAACAAGAAGAAATTATTAAATCACTGTCATTTTTATTATTACAGGGAATCCCCTGGCAGGCCAATGGTTAAGACTCTGCACTTGCACTACTGAGGGCCTGGGTTCAATCCCTGGTCAGGGAACTAATATCCCACAAGCCGTGCAGCGCTGCCAAAAAACAAAAACAAAAACAAAACCCCGCACATTTTTACTATTACAGTAGCAGTAAATATTATCAGGTTAATATATCAGGTTAATAAGATATACCTGGATCCAAGGTTTAGGGTTAAATTCTGTTGAAAGTTTTTCTGCGATCCAAGCATTATATGATCCACCATTGTTTAGTCTTGCTAATTTGGGTTCCCAATAACCTAAATCCAAAGGAAGAAAAAAATTTATTCTGAATTAAAAAAAAAAAAAACACCATACAGCTAGCAATTTCTCAAGTGAGTTTAGTCCCAGTGGAAAACCAGATTCCTAAAGGAACTTCTGTTGCAATTAGGGGACCAGGTAGTTGACATGGGCCTCAGCTACTAAATCAGTCCCTGATTATGAAATCTTGGTTTCAGGCCTGTGCTTGGACAGCTGTCAACTACCACCCACCCCCTTAACTGCATATAGGTCATATTTATTTTTTCTCAGTTATGTTGATGTGGTTTCTGCCTAGTGTGCCTGCCTAACAGAAAAACATGGGAGGAATTTATGGGAGCCTCATGATCCCTTACAATTGATCTTTTGATGTTGGGAAGAGTTTGAGGCAGAGAGAGGAAACTTAGGAGGAGTTCCTGACGCACAGTGGGTGAACAAAAAGTTTCTTGAACAGATGCATGGTTGGTGCAGCAAAGGGCTCTATTAATGGGGACTGTAATACCTGGCCTATAAGACCCTGTGAATCTGGCTAGAATATTTCACAGGTTAGTTCCACTGACATCTTACATTCTACAAAAAACAGAGTAATGAGTAATTTCTGCTTAGAAAATACATATAACAAAGTAAAATTTCCACGGTTAGAGATTATACCTCTAGTGGGTCAGTAATTAGATATTTTACTGCTGTTTTACTATGTTGTGGTAGAGAAAAGCCTAGAGAGGAGCAATGGCCCATGGATTCAATAGGCAGCGTTGTCATGTACAGTTTTGCAGGCCGTATACAGCACAATTGTGGGAGGTGCCTTTTACAGGCTATGATGCTACTACTTACCCCAAAACTCAGAAGCCTTGATCTGTGAGTCAGCTATGAGACCAGTGCTTAGTCCCATTGGCATTTTACAGTCTACAAAAAAATAAAACAATGAATAATTTTTGCTTAGAAAGTACATATAATAAAGTAAAATCTCTATGGCTATAGATTATACATCTAGTGGGTCAGTAATTAGATGTTTTCACCTACCTGTGTGGCACTGACTTAAATATGTCTGAACATAAAATCGTAAATGTACTAGCAAGAACTGGTTCTTTAATAGAAATTAAAATTAGTGACGCCCTAGTGGAAAACAACTTATCCTGAAGTGCAAATACTTTTTAAATTGATTTCCATCTGTTTGTATCTTAAAATAAGCCATTTTACAATATTAAGTAATATCCCTCATAAGACTATGTTCTCAAAAGTTGACCTGAAAGTTACAATGTTATTTATATACTGATCAAAGAAGGGAATACTAGCCACTGAACTATCTGGATGTTGACACAGTGCTTGGTACTCAACAGATGCTTAATAAATGCTGGCTTGCTGGCTGGCTGGCTGGTTGGATGGACAGACGGATGGACAGATGGGAACTGTGTTTCTCGAATACTGAAATGCCAAGTTCAGTGACTATCTCGGTCACAGTTGAATTCCTGGTTTCTCTCCCCTCCTCTACTCTGGGAGTCTGGAGAATTTCTTACGTTCACTTCCCCATGGATCACAAATCATGAAGGAGGATGCTTTATATTGGTTCCTCAAATGAGAGGAATGCCTTTGGTTTGAACCATTTGGCTTAAAACTGATGTTTGCAGTATAGTCAGACTATAGGTCAGAATAAAAGAAATTACTGCTACAGATTATGCCTCTGTTATGTCAGAGTTCTCAGAGTTGAATATTTCCAATCTAAAAGTTGGTAATACTCTAGGGACAGGCACTCTCCTGCTAAAACAATAATGTGGCTCTTGGATGATACCTCTGTCTGTGATGAGAAATGGTGTTTGCATCCCTGCTCTCTGGTTTTCTCCAACTTCTGTATCTAGGAGCCACCAGCCAGGTCTTGATGCCTTCATTTCAAGAGTTTTAAATGAACCTAAAAGAGGGAGTAAAGGACAACATTGCATACACAAAGATTAACAGGTTAACATTGGTTGACCACTACCAAAGAATCCTAAAATCCCTGAATTGCAAGTGGTTTAGAATATAACTTAAGAGTTACCCATTTCTCTTTAGGCAGGACTACAGGTGTAACAAAGAGATCAAAACAAAACAACAATGACAACACACACACAAACTTACTAAAAATAAATTGCCCTGGGACTTTAAAAAATCTCCAACACCCCTGACTAGAAAGAAACTTTCATTTATCTAAATATAATGTTACAAGTTAACCCATATATAATACAGCTTATCAAAGCAACCTTGAATGATGTCGTTGGGCCTCAAAAATACTGTACATGTTTCCTTTCTCTTTCTTCATTTCTCTAGTTTTTCTTTTTTATCTGAGAAAATTAAAATAAAACATCCTTCCCCCATGTTTCAATTTTTCTATAAAGTTTACATTTTAGAGAGAGATGTACAAAAATTGTTTCAGAAAATCACTGAAAGAATGAGATTTCTGAAACATCTGATTATCCATTCTGGTATTTAACATTACCTACCACCAGTTAATACTTAAATTCTGCTGACTATAATACGTGACCATTTCCTAGATTGTGAGTAAAAAGTAATAGCTGATGGTCATCCTCCTCAAACACTCTAAAAAAGACCTCCAGCCTTCTACTCTCTAATGCAGATATTAGGTATAAAGATTTAGGTGGGTCATTGAACCCCAGCTTCTTGCACGCAGGCTCATGGAAAGGATGACTGATCTGGTAACACTTGGTGAAAAGTTAGGAGTGAGTTTGACCTAATCCTTTCTGCCCCTGATTTTAACAGAGCGTGTCTTTATAGCTTTGTTAATGAGAAACTGGTATGTTTCAAACAAACGGACCCTCTTTACCCCATCCTTAACTAAATCGGGCCTGTTTGTACTTGGGTGCCTACATCTGAGGCTGATTCACACAGCAACCTCCCCACCCAAAGTCCTGTCAAAGGACTGCCCTGACTAGCTTCTCAGATAGCATTTATGGAAGGTAGGCTGCTTGTTAAAAATGCAAAAATATGTTAAAAATCCTGGGCCCCTGCCCAAGTTCTATCAGATCAAAGTCTCTGAGAGCAAAATCTCCCCTTAGCATCTGCGTTTTAACCAGCTTTGTAAATTTGTATCATGCCCACTGCAGTTTGAGGATCAATGCCATCTAGCACTTACACCTCCACTCACACACCTACAATACACACCTACAAACAATTCACTGGCACATAAAAATCCTTTTTGATGATTGTAGTTTGTTTAAACCTTATCATTATTTTGCATATGAAAAGCTTTAAATACCTTTATTATTCTTTAGCTTTTATAATCATTAAAAAATATATTTTTCCCCTCATGAGTCAGTTTAAGATTCAGATTCCTACAGTCACTTGCCCAAAGATATCAGGGTGATAGAGTGAGGAGTAGAATTCAAGAACCCCGAAATCCTGGTAAGTTTCTGATCTCCACCCAACAGAAAGCTTTAGCTGCCTGAACCTCATGGGATTCATTTTGTAATCTGCTTTAGACCTGGCCTGCGTGACACATCATGGCTTGGAAGAATCTGCACTCGACAGAGCATCTCTGTAGAAGAAAGCTGGGCTGCACATTTAGTCTGTGTGGTGCTACAAACCATGCAGACATTTAGCTGACTCTTCTGTATTCTGCATGCAGGTTTAGAATATGGCTTTGCCCAGGATCCATGCCAGAGCCCATGCTTTAACCCCTTTGGAAGGAGATACACAAGGAGGGAATGAGGAAGAGTTACAGATGCTAAGATTGTCTGCTCTCGCCAGACAAAAGAGGTCCCTGCTCTCAGGGACCTCTTTTCATTGCTGAGATCTTTACCAGGCAGAAGAGGCCAGACCCCTAACTGGTGCTGTTGAGTGCCATTTTCCAGCAAGGTCTGGCCATGAAAGTGAACCACATGAATGTCCCGGGAGCCGCCTACATTCAGCAGGTGCAACCTCACCCACTCTTGCTCGTACATTCTCAGGCCAGGCAAGTTGTAGATCATCCCATTAATGGCTGAAAGGACAGAGAGTTGCAATCAATCAAAAATCTGTGTACATCAGGAAAGAGGAAATATGAGGCCTCCCACTCACCACCCATCTTCTTTATTACTCTGCATGCCCAATCCCACCCAGACATAGTAAGGGGCCCCCCTATATGTCATAATATCAGTAAGAGGCTGAAACAGAGCCACCTTTTCCTTCTCACACCAGCCTACTGCAGAAGTGTAGGTGAGTACCCTTTCCAAGCAGTTTATCACTCTTTTCCCCAGATATACACTTTTCCTGTTCTGTGCTTTATCCATTTATTCTTTATATTTATAGGATGAATTTTCCTAGGCTACAAAAAGGGTAAGGACTAATGTGGGAAGATAAATGAACTCTAGTCTTTAGAGGAAAGAGGGTAAGTGAGGGGATATGCAGTGTATCACCCTAAGGCCTCCTAAATTCAGAGATAGTTCCAGGCAAAATTAGGAAGTCGGTCTTTTTTTTAAAAAATAATAAGTTTATTTATTTATTTATTCTTGGCTGCATTGGGTCTTCATTGTTGGGTCTTCATTGCTGCACGCGGGCTTTCTCTATTGTGGCGAGCAGGGGCTACTCTTCGTTGTGGTGCGTGGGCTTCTCATTGCAGTGGCTTCTCTTGTTGCAGAGCTCGGGCTCTAGGCGCGCAGGCTTCAGTAGTTGTGGCGCGCAGGCTCAGTAGTTGTGGCGCATGGGCTTAGTTGCTCCGCGGCATGGGGGATCTTCCTGGACCAGGGCTCGAATCCGTGTCCCCTGCATTGGCAGGTGGATTCTTAACCACTGCACCACCAGGGAAGCCCAGGAAGTTGGTCTTTATCTTTGTTATACCCACCAGCCTTAGACATTCATGTTTATTCTCTCGTTTGTCTGATTGCTCCTCTGACCCCTTCCCAGCTTGGATGTCTAGGGTTCTCAGACTTTATCAACTCTCTCCTTACTGAAATATGTGTGTTTTAAGCATCTGATAAACTTGATCACCTTAACAAATGAATACATTCAAAATTTTAATGATAAAGCTTAATGCTACCACCCACTTAATTGGGACTGAAGTGAGGGAAGTTTTGGTGGTGGTGGTGGCTGTTGTTTATTCTTCTAAAGTTAAAGGGACTACTGTGGATTTTCAGGAACCAGGCAAGTGAATTTTTGGAGGGAGAAGAGTTGAGATCATTTTGGCTCTCTTAAAATTATATCAGATATGAAAGCACCTGTCTACGTACTCATAACACCAGCCTCACCTCCTCATCTTAGTTTCTGTGTAAGAAATAGATCTCCTAAAAGTAAAAGGTATCTCCAGTGGTTATTAGGTCAGCATTGCTAAACCATTACATCAGGATACAAAAGTGAAGACGCTCAACAGAGTAGGCACTCAGTAAACATTAGATAAATTGAGCTGAGTGAATAAAATTCATTCATTTGTTTACTAATCCAACACATATTTACTCAGTGCATACTGCAGAGGCCAGGCATAGGTGGTCTGCTTATCAAATACCCTGATAAGTTCTACAGTGGAAGATTACCAAATTACAGAGATTTAGACGACAGTACATTTAAAACTAAAACTATACTGGATGCATTTTACGCTTTCTTTGAAGAATCAGGAAGCAGGGCCTCGAGGGTACTCAGCAAATAAAGGGCATAGCTAAGAAATGAGCCTGTGTGTTTATGCAGTCTGTACTTCCCACTAGGTTGAGAGATTTTCAGAGGATGTGCTTCCTACCCCTGAGACCAAACACCCTGGGCTGAAAGGCCTAGAGATTATAGGAGAAGAGAAAAAAAAGCTCTGCTTGGAGTCTGTGGGGCAGCTCTCAATTGACTCTATTCCAGACTGCTTAATAGAATTTCTTAACCTTGTGTGATAAGCAGAGTCCAGAGGGTGGGGTTTTGGAGCAGACTGTAAATCATATTGTTTCCTTTCCTCTAGGCCAAAGTGTTTTTACAGGTGAGATCAGATTGTATTCCACACTTACAGAAGTTTAATAAGGAAAATAAGCTAAAAAGGGGTAGCCTGAGTATATAAGTGGGGTGGGAGAGGGAGCATAGACCGACTTAGCCTTGATGGACTGGCTGGGGAGAGGAGGTGGCAGTGAACTGGATATTGCTTATAATGTCTTTTCTTTTCTTTTTTTTTTATTTTTTTTATTCCTGAAGCCATAGCAACTTTCTGCTTTCCTATTACACTGAATGACTGACCCATCACCCAAAGCACAGGACCTTCCTGATCAGAAGTCTCATAGAAATCACCTCCATTTATCAAACTCTGAAAACAGGGTCTTCATTTGTCTTCTGATCCCTAAGTCATTCTATTTGTTGTTCACCAAATCCTAAATTCTGCCTTTCTCTAAAACTGTAGTTCCGTTGCCAATTTACAGACAAAGTTCCTGAATGGACTTCAGAGGTGATATGCTTTCCCCTCTTTTCCCACCCAAATGCTTTCTTGGCACTCTTCTTCCATTAGCTGGCTACACAGTTTCCTGTATCATTTTCTCCACATATGCTTTGGGTGCCACCTGGGAACTGCTGAGAGCTACAAATATTACAGTCATTCTTATTTTGAAAGTACATGTGGGCGATCACTTCTACATAAATAATTGATCTTTTAGAGATCAAGAAACAGTTTTATTAACTGTTTAAGTTACAGAATAACGCTAATTCCTTTCCAATTTTTGTTACCAACTGAAGCACACTGGCTTTTTTGTTGGTTTGCTTGGGTTGATTTTGCAGCAGCCTTGTGCGCTATCTTTTAGATTTCAGATTTTGTATACTCTATTTCACCTGCAGTGTCACCTGCCAGGTTACATCAGCCCTCTTAGACATTTAAGGACCTGGTGTCAGTTAGAGCTCCTGGTTCCACAGAAGCATCTCATGTCTAATTTTGGGAAGACCTATGGGCAGGAATCACTATCACCCAGTGATTAGGTTCAGAGACTAGATCAAAGTCAGAGGAAAATACCATGAAACTCATGGGAGTTTTTTACTTCTGAGGATGTGCGTCTCCAAGACCTCGTGGGCTTCTTTTCATAGTACCAGCTCTTCTTTTCATCAAAGACCATAAAAAGTAGGACAAATTCTCTCATGTCCACAGGCATGTTGGTCTCCTTATGAAGTGTTCCTTTTCGGCAGATCAGAAGGGGTCCTATCAAGCCTGAATGAATATCTTTTTCCTGGAAGACAGTAAGAGCAAATTGCATGTATTATCTCTTTCTCAAGATTTTCTTTGCCCTTCTGACAATCACTGATCATATTGAAAAGGAGATCTTCTCAGAGGCTCTGAATTTGAAGATTATAAATGAATAGCTTAATAAGCCTGGATATTGATCATCTAATTCTGTGATGCTCATAGTCCCTTCCTCTGATTAATCCTTTGTTTCGACATGGTAGTAATGATAATAATGATGATAATAATAGTGATACTATTATAAATACTATTTATTGAGCATCTACTATGTTAAATATTTTGCCTATAGTATCTTATTTAATTCTGACAACAATCCTATATGGTAAAAAATAAATTCATTTATTGAACAATTATTACCAAGTGCCTACTATATATGCTATATACTGTTATCTCATTTTTAACTTTGGAAACTGAGGCTGAGAGAGCTCAAGTAACTTTCCTCGGGCTACACAGTCAGTGACAGGATAGGAATTGAAATCTAAGTCTATGCTCTCTACCATGCTCAAAATGAGGGAGTCTTGATTTTGTAGTTCTTTTATTAAAAAAAAAAAAAGAAAGAAACAAAAGGCAAAAGAAAGCTAATACTTGTTCAAGGAAATTGCAGATAAACATCTTCTTCTGTAAAGGTAGTCACTCTAACTAGGGCCAACCTTTTAAGTATTCCTCTGAATACTTTCCACTGAACAAATGCTTCTCACTGTCATCTGAAGCTCTGCATGGAGAGTCCCTGATTACGGTAGCTGTCGACTGTTGACCATGATCCTTACACATTCCTCATGGAAAGACAGATATTTACTGAGAAATAATTGTGACACTTCCATTTGATGGACGCAGTTTATAAGTTTGGGGAAATGACAAAAACTTTCGATGGCTATGCTTACCGGGTTCACTGCCGAGTAGTAGGCCCAAGTCCGACAGGCAGAGCCAGGATTTTCTGGCCCTGATCGCTCAGTGGCGTGCCATACATATGTATAAGTGCTGTTGGGCTGAACAGCATTGTCTTCCTTAAACCATTCAGGAGAGTCATCTTCATAAGTCTTTCCCTCTGATGATTTTTCATAGGAAAGCCCATGGGCATGAAGAGAATATGGTCTGGATGCTAAGTTTTTAAAACGAACCTAAAAAAAAGAATGATTCACAAATGTATTTAAGTTTAATAAAGCCCCAAAAATGTCAGCATTATGGGTCAAAGTGGATGGCTATTAAATTGAACCTAAGATATATTGAATGCTTAGAATTGCAAAGTAACTTTCGTATATTACTTCATCTAACTTCACAACCATCCTATGAGATAGGACCTAAATAGTTTACTCCAGAAACACCAAAACAGGTTTGTTTTTAGGCTCAAAGCAAAAGTGTTGACATTATCTACAAATGAAATGATACAGATTTGAAAATGAATGAGGCTTGGGTTTTACTCACAATAAGGTTTCAACCTACTGGCGTATAGAGAGACTGCACATGTGAATGCAAGTTAAAAATCTGGAGACAAAAGGTGCTGTAAACAAAGTATGAATGGGATTATGTGGGAATGCCTGGGAGAAGCAATTCAGTTGAATGTTTAGGAGAGGTTGGGGGAATTAAAGAAAGTTTCTTAGGAGAAATGGAATTGGCCCGTATAGAATGAACAGGAGCTTAGCAGAAGGAGAAATAAAATTATGAGATCTTTTTTTTTTCCTTGAAGAGTGGCAAGTTACTTGGTAAGCAGTCTTTGAAAAGAAATGTAGTTATTTGTTAATTTTGAAAAGTAAATAAGCCACCATAGCTCTCTTGCCACTTTCATCTCTACAACCCTCTGGTGCTTGTGGAAATTCCTCTGATGATCTTAACAATGATCAAAAGATGACTTACTTGGATAACATCATCCACTTCAGCTCTAATGATAGGACCAAGTATGCCAAGATGCTCTTCATACTCTCCCCGAGGATCAAGCTTGTTAAAAGTGCTATCAAGGTACTTTCGAAAAACTACTTTCTTGTATATGGTGTCCTTTGAAACATCATCAGTGTCTTCACTGAAATGATACCAATAGCATTTGTTTAAAAGAACAAGTTAAAGACCATTCAAGAATTTAGGAAATTATCTTTGTTTCTGAATATAGTATATAGAGAAGATATTTGATAAATATTTGACGAACAAATGAATTAAAATATAAATAACTAAAACCACAAGCCAGTAAATATCCTTCAACTCCCAGCTCATATATCATTTCTTGGTATCTCCTCCTATGATCCTTCAGACTGGGTCAAATCTCTAGCATTCCTTACATTTCTATACTATTACTATAGTATATATAGTAAATCCCTGTAGTATTCTTATAATATTTCTATAGTATATATAGTAAATTATATATCATTTATTCATGAGATTATCTATTAATATCTGACTCTACCACTAGAGTGAAAGCCCCGTGAGGTTAGGCATTGTGCCTAGTTTGCTTATAATTTTTATTTCTAGTGCCTAGCAAGTTATCTGGCACATAGTAAGCAGATATTTATTTAATGTATTAATGAATGATAAATATAATCATATATTAACATAGCAGATTTTAATATCAAAAGCAGACAAAGCCATGTGATGGGACAGTGCCAGGACAGACAGATGATAAGAGTCGGTTGATTTAGATGGCCACCCCTGTAAAGGTCACTGGATGGATGAGTGTTTTATACTCTGAAAGTAGCCACTCTTCCCACATTTGCTTTTGCTAAATCATAGTATTCCTCATGTAGTTCACCAGCTCAGTCTGGAGCTAGAGCACATCATATTTTCCTACTGACTCTTAAATTTCCCAGGAGTCTGGGAAACAGGCCAAAAGCTCATCCCTCAGTCTCACAGTATTTGCTACACAACATGAGCCATCCACAGAGAATCCCATTCTGCCTTCCTTCTAGCCTGTCTACCGGATTAACCCCATTCTTCCAGACTCTAAACATAACATACAGTCTCACAGAACACATGGGGAGGAGCAAAACAACTTTGCCATAAAAATGGGTTGCATATCTGGAATGGGACATAGGATTTTGAAGGAACTAGTTCCATCCCTTTACACTCTGGAAAACCTTATTCCCTCAGTAACTTGCTTAGAAATCCCTAGATAAACTATTTATTCTCATATAGTAATGGGTGCTACATCTAAATAGGAAGTCAAGGGAGAAAGTCTCTTAAACTAACAGAATTCTAATATGGAAATGTCAGGCATCAGATTAATGAAATAACTTCTGTAAGTCACGCCATGCATTGTGTTTGTTTACTCTAGTAGCACTTTGGTTTTAACTTTAGTAGTGTAACAGTTAGCTTTTGTAAAAGCTGTGGGCTATATTTGGACACTTTACACATGGTCCCCATGATATCCCTGAGGATCTGTAGTTGCTTCTTGTCCCCCTTTCTCTATATTGTCATCCCAGAATATAGAACCCAGACCAATATGGCTTTCCACACTTGAGCAAAATTAAATTAAAAATTACCTTTTAAAAATGCATGTGGCTCCCTTAAAAACTCTCTGTTGTAAGTCAGGCCACTTACAAAATTGCATCAACTCATTCAACTCTATGGTTGAAGAGTGGCTGGAACCCTAAAATATTAGAGCTGCAGCAGATCTTGGGGGCCACTTCGTGTAACTCCTTCATTAAAAAGACTGCAAGTAACAAGGTTCGGGAAAGGAACTGACATATTCCAGTAAACTAGGAATGGCTTAAAGCTTTTGAAGGGTTTCTCATTGCTCTTTGAAAAACATCAAAATTCTTCCCAGGGCTCACAAAGCCTAGTGGCATCTGATCTCTGCAGAGCTAGCCAAACACTTTCCTAGCACCCACCCTCTTCTTGAGTTCCAGCTACAGGTCTTCAGCTTCAGGACTTCCTCCTTCCTCAGGGCCTTCATCATGCTGTTCTCTCTGTCTAGAATGCTCTGCCCTCTCTACCTCCTGTTCATCTTCAGATCTCAGCTCAAATGCCGCTTCTCCAGAGTCAGACTCCCCAGTTCTCATATCTCCATATATCACCTTTCCTTATTGGTCTTTATCATGGTTAATTTTTACACTTATTTATGTGAGCACTTGGTTCATATCTTCCTGCCCAACTAGACATAAGTTCCATCAGGGCAGGAGTCCTGTGTTTATATTCTCTTTTATAGTCTCAGCACTTAGCACAATGCCTAGGAGAGAATAAGTACTCATTAAAGAGTTATTGACTGAGTGAGTCTATAAACCAAGTTAAAATAAAAGTTTAAATCAAGATAAATCATTATGTAATGAATGGCTCAGTTGAGGGTATAAACTTGCTTTTTGTTTCTAAGCTACTTTATACCCTTGGCCTCTGCTACTGGAATCTTATGGAATTTGAATTAATCTTCACCAAGATGCTATATACTTTATATCGATCAGTAAACAATTTAAAATGTCTTTGTTAAATAAGTAATTGCAAAAGGAGATTTCTACATCACAAATTTGGATTTGAAGCCAACTTCAATGAAATCATATTGATTAGCCTATAGCTATGGATAGGTTGGGCTCTGCATTGGAGCAAGTAGGGGAGGTAGGAACATGTGTGATGAGAAAAGAAGAGAGAGGAGGGGGCTAATTTAACTACAAAATATCATAGACTTCTTAGAGTGATCGCTCTTATATTGTCCAGATGTCACCTAAAGTAGAGAAGCTAATCTTGGAATTAAAGGAAACAGTATAGGCCAAGTTGCAATAGGGAAACTAAATGATACTTAGTATAAGTTACACTTCGTATAATTTGCCCAGAATCATCTCCTTAGACTGCTGTAATTACTTTTTTTAGCAGTAGTGGAAAAGTGAGAATATAAAAGGAGAGAACTGGCCAAACCTTTGTGCAAATTTTGAATAATCCCAGGATAGTTCTTCAGCAGCAATGTAATAATTTTTTCTGTTTCCATTGTTGCTGCGAAGGTACCATGCTGCAATGTTGTCAGGATTTCTGGAGGAGTTGATGTCTGTCCTAAGATCAGTTTGGTAAGGGTCATCATAGGCCACAAAATCAAATTCACCATAGTCTTCTTCACTGCTCTCTTCCTTCTGCCTTGGAATAATTTCAACGTAATCTCCATCATCTCTACTGAGGCCTACTATGACCAGTGGATTAAATTCTCTTGGTATAAAAGTGTTATTTAGTGGAGAGTGTGGTGGAGGAGATGGCATCTGACCAAGATCTGCATAAGGGAAAGTCTGACCAAATTCTGGGAGAGGCAATGACTGACTAGATTCAGAAGTGTGGGATGTCTGATCGAGATCTAGAGGAGGTGATGTCTGCCTGAGATCAAGAGGAAGGGATGTCTGACTGATGTCTGGAGAGAGAGTTGCCTGGTTGAGGTCTGGGGAAAGTGGCATCTGACTGAGGTTTGGGGGAAGAGTCATCTGGCCAAGGTCTGGGGAAAGTGTTGTCTGGCCAGGGTCTGGAGAAAGGGTTGTCTGGCTGAGGTCTGGAGAGAGAATCTCCTGGCTGAGGTCTGGGGAAAGAACTGTCTGGCTGATGTCTGGAGAGAGAGCCTGGCTGAGGTCTGGGGAAAGCGTTGTCTGGCTGAGGTCTGGACAGAGAGTCTCCTGGCCAAGATCTGGGGAGAGGGCCATCAGGCTGAGGTCTGGAGAGAGAGTCTCCTGGCTAAGATCTGGGGAAAGTGTTGTCTGGCTGAGGTCTGGAGAGAGAGTCTCCTGGCTAAGGTCTGGGGAAAGCGTTGTCTGGCTGAGGTCTGGAGAGAGAATCTCCTGGCTAAGGTCTGGGGAAAGAGCCATCTGGTCAAGGTCTATAGAGAGAGTCTCCTGGCTGAGGTCTGGGGAAAGTGTTGTCTGGCTGAGGTCTGGAGAGACAGTCTCCTGGCCAAGGTCTGGGGAAAGAGCCATCTGGTCAGGGTCTGTAGAGAGAGTCTCCTGGCTGAGGTCTGGGGAAAGCGTTGTCTGGCTGAGGTCTGGAGAGAGAGTCTCCTGGCCAAGGTCTGGGGAAAGGGCCATTGGACTGAGGTCTGGAGAGAGAGTCTTCTGGCTAAGATATGGGGAAAGTGTTGTCTGGCTGAGGTCTGGAGAGAGAGTCTCCTGTCCAGGGTCTGGAGAAAGAGTGGTCTGGCTGAGATCTGGATAGAGGGATGGCTGACTGAGGTCTAGAGAGGTGGTTGTCTGCCAGACTTCAAGTTCCAAGGAAGGGAACGTTTGACTAACATCAGTAGGGAAGGCCTTGTTTCTTAGGTCATAGTCGGGTATCTGGCTGGGCTCTGGAGGAGGAGATCTGTGACTGGGGACTGTAGTGGAGTGCATTGGATCAGAGTCTTGAATAGGGAATGTTTGATAGTGTTCCTCTGGGCTCACTGTCTGATAAAGATCTGGAGGGGAGCTTGTCTGACTGGTGTCATTTGGGGGGTTTTGATCACCATCAGGAAGTGAGGCTATGAGGCTAAGTTTCATAGAGGGGAATGTCTGATTGAGGTCTGCGGGAAGAGATGTTTCATTGGATGTGTGGAGTAACAATGAATGATTATGTCTCCTGTCTGAAAATAGGGTGTTGGCCTCTACTCTCAGAGGGTGAAAACTCCTCGGAGATAGAGGAACACGGTGTGCAGGCTTCTCTTCCTTTTTCTTTCTTCGTGTCCTAATTAAAAAAAGGCCTTTCTTCAATCTACTATTTCCTCCATCTTGTCTTCCTTGTAGAGGTTTATGTCTAGTTACAAAAAACGTTGGGTGGCCACTCTGCTTTCCATGCTTGTTTTTAAAAGGGATGTTTTCTCCCCAAGTCCTTGAGTCATTCTGGGGGCTGTTTGGCAGCTTATCTTCATCAGTATCAGTATCTTGGATTATTTCATAACTGCCTTTCTCAGAAACCAAATGCCATTCCCCATTCAGAATCTTAGATGGATCCTTTTGTTGTAAGAGTGACAGATCACTGGGAAGGTTCTCCCAGGGCCGTATTCTGGAAGAAGAAGAGTTGCCATGGCTTAAATGTCTACCAGTTTTATGTGCTGGGAATTCCATCTGGGAGAACCTATGCTTTGCTGCTCGGCCTCTTCCTGCCTTGAATCTTTTACGTTTAGCACGTTCTTGATTTCTGAATTCTTCTGTACCAAATGGAAGCAGGCTTATCCCTGTGACATCTGAGTACAGAGGATCTTCTATAGGGTCTTCAGAATAAGGGCTGGAATGCTCTGCTGTGGGTGGGTTGAGAACTGAGTTCTTATCTAAGCTGGTGTGTCCTAGCGGGGGACCAGCTGTGGTGGCTTCTGGGTGAGGAAAAATTTTCAGAAGTTGTGCAAAGTTATTGGCAATAAGCCTGCTAATGTTACCTGGGGAAGAAGAATTTGAACCAACAGTTCTGTTGGTACTTGGAGGAATGAATTCAGAGTTGTTCTCCAGAGCCAGGGCGGTAAGATTGAACTCATCTTCCTCCTGATTTGATGATGAATTTCTGAATGACCTGATTCCTAATGATAAAGCCAGTTTGTTCTGGTAATCATAGTCAGCATCATTATTTTTATCTTTGATTTCTGAAGAATCACGCATTTTCCTTGTAGTTAGGGATGTAGATCCTGAAAGTTCGTATATAATCTCATGTAAGTCATCATCATAATCCCGGATACACTTAACATCCCTGAATCTCAGCCACAGTTTTTTGCTTCTTGGATTGGAATTCATGGTAGTTAACATCCAAGTTCCTACAAAATAGAGACAGAGAGAACAGAGAGCTCTGAGTACAGAAAAAGGTATAAAAACCCTATGGTCCATTGTGGCAGATAATTTCCAGTGAACTTTCATCAGGGATACTGTGGTCTATGGACCACAACTGATCTGTGAACTGTTGGTTACTGTTCCACAGTGACATAAGGAAAGAAATCAAGAGTAAAGTGTATAGGAAACCTTTTAGTAATTTGACATTTCTATGGCATCCAATCATGTGATCAGCATACTTATCTCATTTAACAGAATATAGACCCAAAGTATTGGTCAGTGAAAATTAGGGAGAAAAAAACTTTCAGCACAGATAGTTTGAGAGTCACTATTTTAGAATATATTTTTAAAGGGATGAATCAAGAATGAAATGGACTTTGAATATCATAAGCATCTTGTGAGTTGCACATTTTGTTAGAGAGCTGGAGTTAGGGGGAAGATGATGATGTTTACCCCCACAAATAAGAGACATATAGATGTTTCTAAGTAATAAATAATTCAGGTGGGCCTAGGGCAGTTTTGAGTTTCTTTGAAATGGTATGATTTGCTGGCACACTGAAGATTTCCTGGAAAGTCTTCAATAGTTACCACATGTTGATTGTCTACTGAGTCCTAGGCACTTGGCACATATAACAATTAATGGTCAAAGCAACTCTGTAAGGTATTATTATTCTGTTTTTCAGATGAATAAACTGAGGCCTAGTGAGGTGGAGTAATTTGTCCAAGGCTACACAGATATCAAGTGGCAAAGCAGGATTTGAACCCAGGTCTGATGAATTCCAAAGCCCATGTGCTTTCCATGACACTGCTGTCTCTGAAGCCAGCCTCTAAGGCACTATATTGGATGATCACTAACCCTTGGGTGGGATGGCTGTCTTATAAAGCTGAAAAAGGCATTTTGATAAAAGAAATGCTCTTTTGTGGCTAAATGCTCACGCTTTCTTCTCAAAGTCATGCCTTATCTTTTTACTGTTGTATCTTTACTTCTCACTTAGCCCAGAGAAGGATAAATGGAACGCACATAAAGGACTGGACCCATTTAAGTAATTAATTCCCCAAATAGAAATCATGAGTAGTCCTGAAAAGAAAGCCTGCAAGGGATCAGAGAGAGAAGCCCAGGAACCATGGTAGTCCGGAGAGCTGCAGCAGACCGGGTAGATCAGAGAGTTCCCTTTAAGTGTCCAAGCTCTTACCAACATTATCCATTGTGACAGTCACAGATTCCCCACGCATAGGGAAGAGGGTCAAGGTGTCCTCATGTTTCTTTCCATAGATGAATGAGTGCCCAGTGAAGTGAATGGTCAAAATGTCATTCTGGGTTCCCATACTGCAGAAGTGCCACTGGACGGTGTCATCAAAGCAGAATCCTAGTATGGGTATGCTCTCAGGCACATAGCCATTGATAGCTGAAAGAGTGAAATTTGTTGAAACATCAGGCCTATGCTAACAAAAGGGAATGTGTCTAACTATACTTATGGTAAATATCCCAATGGTAATTTGGTTGCATCTAAGCAGTGATTATCTGAGATAAGCTTTACCAAATCTAACGTGTAACTGGAAGATCAAACTCAGACTTTTCAAATGAGAGCTTATTCTCCTAAGTTAGCCAAGGGAGAAATGTCAGGATAAAGACAAAGCCTTTTCATTCACATTGATCTATTTAACCATTTGTTAAGTGTATATTAAATAGTTTGTACTCTAGGTTCTGCTTTTAAAGATATTCCGAAGGTAACTTAGAATTTTGTCTAGAGTAATTTTACCCGGAGAAAAAGCATAATATAAGAAATACAGATTCTTGACGCATTAGTTATTTTTTTCTTTTTCTTTTAACATCTTTATTGGAGTATAATTGCTTTACAATGGTGTGTTAGTTTCTGCTTTATAACAAAGTGAATCAGTTATACATATACATATGTTCCCATATCTCTTCCCTCTTGCGTCTCCCTCCCTCCCACCCCTCCAGGCGGTCACAAAGCACAGAGCTGATCTCCCTGTGCTATGCGGCTGCTTCCCACTAGCTATCTATTTTATGTTTGGTAGTGTATATATGTCCATGCCACTCTCTCACTTTGTCCCAGCTTACCCTTCCCCCTCCCCATATCCTCAACACATTAGTTATCGAATGCAAAGTAATGTCCCTAAAAATCAAGCATATTTAGCACATTTTGCAATTTTAATTGCTCTGTCTTAGCATTTATATAATCTCTAGTTTGCACTCAACTATCAAGTTCAGACATTTTCATTCTCTTCCCAAGGGATACAGTTTTAGTCAGTATCATTGTCTACTTATATACTAAGCATGGTAATAAAATCACAGATATGATTTCTATAAGGGCAGGATCCATGTCTGCCTAGGTTACCACTATAGTCCTAATCTTAGTACAATGCCTAGAACTAGTGAGAACTTAAATATTTATCGAATAGCTGACACAATGTGTTTTTAGTTTGTACCTCATTCAGGAAGCTTTTCTAAATGGTCTATAGCTGCACTAATTTGGTAGCCACTAGCCACCAGTGACTATTGGGCACTCAAAATATGGGTAATCTGGATTGAGATGTGCTGTGAGTATAAAATACACACTGGATTTCAATGATTTAGTAAGAAAGTAAATTTCGTTAATTTTAATATTGATTATATGTTGAAATGATAATGTTTATGATATATTAAATTAAACATTATTAAATAAATTTCATATATTTCTCTTTAATTTTTAATATGCCTATTAGAAAATTTTAAATTATATTGTGGCTCATATATAATTTCTAACGGACAGCACTAGTCTAGAACTATGACAGATTCATTGCCAAAATGAAATTAAGTACAGAAAGCTGAGGCTAACTCCCTATTTCAAATTATTTTCCTGGCACCTGCCAGTTCTGAGAATCCCCAATTGTTGTTGCCTGAAGTTATATGAACAGACCATGGAGAAACCATCCTCGTACCTGTGGTTACTTATCAGAGAAAGTGATAATAGTGACTCTCAACTCTGAGGAAGGGGAGGATGACCATTGTGGAGAAGTTTGCTTCCAGCTGGCTCAGTGAAATCTCTCCCAGACTTCCCATGCCAGTGGCTTTGGGCACTGACTTTAAAACTGTAGCAAAAGCCTGAACCTTGGCTCAGGGAATTCTTTCTGTTCTGAACTTCTTACTGTGTACTTAAAACTTCTTTATGGATTGACTTTCCAAGACTCATGTCTCCCCATATGCATTTTGCCTTAGTTTGATTTGACAATCCAGTTTTGGATTATTTACCCTGTTTCTGCCCTGGCAGAAATAAGAAACAGACAAGACAAAAAAGTAACTAAAGGAATAAGCATTGTTACATTCATGCTAAAGAGGACTACTTAATATTTCTGCCCTGGACATAAAGAGTATTCACCTTGCACCCATTCTAAAATCCCCAGATACCTCTGACCAAGGCCTCTTCCCTCACCATCCATCCCACACCCTGTTCTTACCTGCTCAGAGCAAGTGCACATGCACACGTGTGCATGCATGCACACACACACACACACACACATTTGGAGCAGGAGACCAAGAAGACTTCTAAGAATAACAAGCTTTTTACCTCATGCTGTAAAAAGATTTCTATAATATCACCCAGTAATTTCATCACCAAATCCCTATACTGGAAGTGAGGGTAAGGAGTGAGTGGATTCTAATCCATGTGTCTTCCTCTAGGAAAATCACACTTCAACCACAGGAGTGAAAAACTGATGGACAAAAAGAGTGCTCCGACTTACTGCTCATGATGTTTGACTCATAAAACCTGGGGTCATCACGTTTCACCTTCTCAGGATTTTCACAAAACTTGTAGATGTTGTCCTCAATGTACCAGCTCTTGTTCTCATCAAACACAACAAACACAGCCTGCTGCTCGATGTCTGCTGCCCTCTGGAGGGTAAAAGGGCTGTGTTCAGTGATTAACGTCCTAGCAGATTGATTAACTACAACCCTGAGTTCTCAGAAACCAAAGGGGTACAGGTCTTGGGTCCAATGAAGCCATAAATTCAGACATCTGTGAGAGCCCATTGTGTACAAAGCCCTTGTTAGAGCCAAAGGTAGCATGTCAAGGCAAACAGAGCAGATCAGAAAATTCAGAGACTAAAATATCCTAATAGAAAAATCCCATTTCAACGTAGCAACTGTAATTCTGTTTATCTCTGTTATCACCTTTCAACTCGAATGATTGATTGGATGTGCTCCAAATAGTTGCAAAGGATAAAAAAGAAGGGGGCAGTAGGAAAGTTTTATATCTCTCCCTACCTGTTTCCTTTCCTAGCTCAATAAATTAGGGTCTTCCAAATGTCTCTTTCGGCATTTTCTAGGCATATATTTATTTTATATGCCTTGGGATGAGACTTCTTTGATTATAGCTTAGCCTAATTGGGAATTTTAAGTTAATGATATGAGGCTTTTATTCTTCGATGAAGATAAAGTCAGAAGATCCATATCTTTGTTCACATTCTTCTGTATAAATTGGTCTTGCTAGAGATAGACCATTGTCTGGGTTCAACTTCATGAGAAACTATGTCTGCAAACTATGTCTGCCTGTATCTCTCCTTTCTCTCCCTATTGCAGGTCTCTAAAAATAACGAGGACTGGTACAGAGCTTTACACTTTTACCAGATGGTATCTCATTGAGCCATGAAACAACCCTATAAAATTTTTAGGAGGGGTAATACCCTTTTGATGAAAGGAAGAAATTAAGAGAAACTAAGTGACTTGCTCATCACATAGCACGGGACAGATCTGGAATTTGAAACAAGCAAACAAAATACAGTATCACACTGTAGACTTGCCTTTTCCAGTGAAAGTCCATATGGAAATAGACAAGACAAAAAAGTAACTAAAGGAATAAGCATTGTTACATACACACTAAAGAGGACTACTTAATATTTTCTGGTTCTCTAGAAGCAAAAGCCCCATTATTTAACAAGGAGAACTAATCTGTTCCAGTCAGAAGAAATTCCTGGAATTTTTGAAAGGTTACTTCAAGGACAAAATACCTGTATGCCTCGCTTATCCAAGGATCTGCTCTTACAAATTAGAAGTAGCCCTATCAGCCCAGAGGCAATGTCCCTTGTGATGTCCACATTACTGTAGTATGGTCTTGTTAAGCACTGAGCATCATTTTCCATGGGTTCATCAGACTCTAGGATGTTCCACTTATAAGTATAGGTTTCCCCTGGTTCAACTGCTTTGATCATGGTGTTACTGCCTGAAAGAAAATATAGTCAAAATTGTTTTCGATTTTCAAAATTATTTCATGGAAATAAATTAAATAAACAAATAAGTAAATAATAAATGAATGAATAATTTAAAATAATTGAGCTCTTGTTAGAATCAGTGTTGGGAAAGGAATATTATTTTTTTTTATTTTTTTTTTTATTTTTATTTTTTTTTTTATTAGTTTCTGCTTTATAACAAAGTGAATCAGTCATACATATACATCTATTCCCACATCCCCTCCCTCATGCATCTCCCTCCCTCCCACCCTCCCCATCCCACCCCTCCAGGCGGTCACAAAGCACCGAGCTGATCTCCCTGTGCTCTGCGGCTGCTTCCCACTATCTATCTACCTTACGTTTGGTAGTGTATATATGTCCATGCCTCTCTTTCCCTTTGTCACAGCTTCCCCTTCCCCTTCCCCATATCCTCAAGTCCATTCTCAAGTAGGTCTGTGTCTTTATTCCCGTTTTACCCCTAGGTTCTTCATGACATTTTTTTTTTTTAAATTCCATATATATGTGTTAGCATACGGTATTTGTCTTTCTCTTTCTGACTTACTTCACTCTGTATGACAGACTCTAGGTCTATCCACCTCATTACAAATAGCTCAGTTTCGTTTCTTTTTATGGCTGAGTAATATTCCATTGTATATATGTGCCACATCTTCTTTATCCATTCATCCGATGATGGACACTTAGGTTGTTTCCAGCTCCGGGCTATTGTGAATAGAGCTGCAATGAACATTTTGGTACATGTCTCTTTTTGAATTATGGTTTTCTCAGGGTATATGCCTAGTAGTGGGATTGCTGGGTCATATGGTAGTTCTATTTTTAGTTTTTTAAGGAACCTCCATACTGTTCTCCATAGTGGCTGTACCAATTCACATTCCCACCAGCAGTGCAAGAGTGTTCCCTTTTCTCCACACCCTCTCCAGCATTTATTGTTTCTAGATTTCTTGATGATGGCCATTCTGACTGGTGTGAGATGATATCTCATTGTAGTTTTGATTTGCATTTCTCTAATGATTAATGATGTTGAGCATTCTTTCATGTGTTTGTTGGCAGTCTGTATATCTTCTTTGCAGAAATGCCTATTTAAGTCTTCTGCCCATTTTTGGATTGGGTTGTTTGTTTTTTTGCTATTGAGCTGCATGAGCTGTTTATAAATTTTGGAGATTAATCCTTTGTCAGTTGCTTCATTTGCAAATATTTTCTCCCATTCTGAGGGTTGTCTTTTGGTCTTGTTTATGGTTTCCTTTGCTGTGCAAAAGCTTTGAAGTTTCATTAGGTCCCATTTGTTTATCTTTGTTTTTATTTCCATTTCTCTAGGAGGTGGGTCCAAAAGGATCTTGCTGTGATTTATGTCATAGAGTGTTCTACCTATGTTTTCCTCTAAGAGTTTGATAGTTTCTGGCCTTACATTTAGGTCTTTAATCCATTTTGAGCTTATTTTTGTGTATGGTGTTAGGGAATGATCTAATCTCATACTTTTACATGTCCCTGTCCAGTTTTCCCAGCACCACTTATTGAAGAGGCTGTCCTTTCTCCACTGTACATTCCTGCCTCCTTTATCAAAGATAAGTTGGCCATATGTGCGTGGGTTTATCTCTGGGCTTTCTATCCTGATCCACTGATCTATCTTTCTGTTTTTATGCCAGTACCACACTGTCTTAATTACTGTAGCTTTGTAGTATAGTCTGAAGTCAGGCAGCCTGATTCCTCCAGCTCCGTTTTTCGTTCTCAAGATTGCTTTGGCTATTCGGGGTCTTTTGTTTTTCCAAACAAATTTTGAAATTTTTTGTTCTACTTCTGTGAAAAATGCCAGTGGTAGTTTGATAGGGATTGCATTGAATCTGTAGATTGCTTTGGGTAGTAGAGTCATTTTCACAATATTGATTCTTCCAATCCAGGAGCATGGTATATCTCTCCATCTATTTATATCATCTTTAATTTCTTTCATCAGTGTCTTATAATTTTCTGCATACAGGTCTTTTGTCTCCTTAGGTAGGTTTATGCCTAGATATTTTATTCTTTTTGTTGCAATGGTAAATGGGAGTGTTTTCTTGATTTCATTTTCAGATTTTTCATCATTAGTGTACAGGAATGCCAGAGATTTCTGTGCATTAATTTTGTATCCTGCTACTTTACCAAATTCATTGATTAGCTCTAGTAGTTTTTTGGTAGCATCTTTAGGATTCTCTATGTATAGTATCATGTCATCTGCAAACAGTGACAGCTTTACTTCTTCTTTTCCAATTTGGATTCCTTTTATTTCCTTTTCTTCTCTGATTGCTGTGGCTAAAACTTCCAAAACTATGTTGAATAAGAGTGGTGAGAGTGGGCAGCCTTGTCTTGTTCCTGATCTTAGTGGAAATGGTTTCAGTTTTTCACCATTGAGGACAATGTTGGCTGTGGGTTTGTCATATATGGCCTTTATTATGTTGAGGAAAGTTCCCTCTATGCCTACTTTCTGCAGGGTTTTTATCATAAATGGGTGTTGAATTTTGTCAAAAGCTTTCTCTGCATCTATTGAGATGATCATATGGTTTTTCTCCTTCAACTTGTTAATATGGTGTATCACATTGATTGATTTGCGTATATTGAAGAATCCTTGCATTCCTGGAATAAACCCCACTTGATCATGGTGTATGATCCTTTTAATGTGCTGTTGGATTCTGTTTGCTAGTATTTTGTTGAGGATTTTTGCATCTATGTTCATCAGTGATATTGGCCTGTAGTTTTCTTTCTTTGTGCCATCCTTGCCTGGTTTTGGTATCAAGGTGATGGTGGCCTCGTAGAATGAGTTTGGGAGTGTTCCTTCCTCTGAAATTGTTTGGAAGAGTTTGAGAAGGATGGGTGTTAGCTCTTCTCTAAATGTTTGATAGAATTCGCCTGTGAAGCCATCTGGTCCTGGGCTTTTGTTTGATGGAAGATTTTTAATCACAGTTTCAATTTCAGTGCTTGTGATTGGTCTATTCATATTTTCTATTTCTTCCTGAGTCAGTCTTGGTAGGTTGTGCATTTCTAAGAATTTGTCCATTTCTTCCAGGTTGTCCATTTTATTGGAATAGAGTTGCTTATAGTAATCTCTCATGATCTTTTGTATTTCTGCAGTGTCAGTTGTTACTTCTCCTTTTTCATTTCTAATTCTACTGATTTGAGTCTTCTCCCTTCTTTTCTTGATGAGTCTGGCTAATGGTTTGTCAATTTTGTTTATCTTCTCAAAGAACCAGCTTTTAGTTTGGTTGATCTTTGCTATCGTTTCCTTCATTTCTTTTTCATTTATTTCTGATCTGATCTTTATGATTTCTTTCCTTCTGCTAACTTTGGGGGTTTTTTGTTCTTCTTTCTCTAATTGCTTTAGGTGCAGGGTCAGGTTGTTTACTCGAAATGTTTCCTGTTTCTTAAGGTGGGATTGTATTGCTATAAACTTCCCCCTTAGAACTGCTTTTGCTGCGTCCCATAGGTTTTGGGTCGTCGTGTCTCCATTGTCATTTGTTTCTAAGTATTTCTTAATTTCCTCTTTGATTTCTTCAGTGATCACTTCGTTATTGAGTAGTGTATTGTTTAGCCTCCATGTGTTTGTATTTTTTACAGATCTTTTCCTGTAATTGATGTCTAGTCTCATAGCATTGTGGTCGGAAAAGATACTTGATACAATTTCAATTTTCTTAAATTTACCAAGGCTTGATTTGTGACCCAAGATATGATCTATCCTGGAGAATGTTCCATGAGCACTTGAGAAAAATGTGTATTCTGTTGTTTTTGGGTGGAATGTCCTATAAATATCAATTAAGTCCATCTTGTTTAATGTATCATTTAAAGCTTGTGTTTCCTTATTTATTTTCATTTTGGATGATCTGTCCATTGGTGAAAGTGGGGTGTTAAAGTCCCCTACTATGATTGTGTTACTGTCGATTTCCCCTTTTATGGCTGTTAGTATTTGCCTTATGTATTGAGGTGCTCCTATGTTGGGTGCATAAATATTTACAATTGTTATATCTTCTTCTTGGATCGATCCCTTTATCGTTATGTAGTGTCCTTCTTTGTCTCTTCTAATAGTCTTTATTTTAAAGTCTATTTTGTCTGATATAAGAATTGCTACTCCAGCTTTCTTTTGATTTCCATTTGCATGGAATATCTTTTTCCATCCCCTTACTTTCAATCTGTATGTGTCTCTAGGTCTGAAGTGGGTCTCTTGTAGACAGCATATATATGGGTCTTGGTTTTGTATCCATTCAGCCACTCTGTGTCTTTTGGTGGGAGCATTTAGTCCATTTACATTTAAGGTAATTATTGATATGTATGTTCCTATTCCCATTTCTTTAATGGCTTTGGGTTCGTTATTGTAGGTATAGTCCTTCTGTTGTGTTTCTTGCCTAGAGAAGTTCCTTTAGCATTTGTTGTAAAGCTGGTTTGGTGGTGCTGAACTCTCTCAGCTTTTGCTTGTCTGTAAAGGTTTTAATTTCTCCATCAAATCTGAATGAGATCCTTGCTGGGTAGAGTAATCTTGGTTGCAGGTTTCTCTCCTTCATCACTTTAATTATGTCCTGCCACTCCCTTCTGGCTTGTAGAGTTTCTGCTGAGAGATCAGCTGTTAACCTGATGGGGATTCCCTTGTGTGTTATTTGTTGTTTTTCCCTTGCTGCTTTTAATATGATTTCTTTGTGTTTAATTTTTGACAGTTTGATTAATATGTGTCTTGGCGTATTTCTTCTTGGATTTATTCTGTATGGGACTCTCTGTGCCTCCTGGACTTGATTAACTATTTCCTTTCCCATATTAGGGAAGTTTTCAACTATAATCTCTTCAAATATTTTCTCAGTCCCTTTCTTTTTCTCTTCTTCTTCTGGAACCCCTATAATTCGAATGTTGGTGCGTTTAATGTTGTCCCAGAGGTCTCTGAGACTGTCCTCTGTTCTTTTCATTCTTTTTTCTTTATTTTTCTCTGCATCAGTTATTTCCACTATTTTATCTTCCACCTCACTTATCCGTTCTTCTGCCTCAGTTATTCTGCTATTGATCCCATCTAGAGTATTTTTCATTTCATTTATTGTGTTTTTAATCGATGCTTGATTCATCTTTAGTTCTTCTAGGTCCTTGTTAACTGTTTCTTGCATATTGTCTATTCTATTTCCAAGATTTTGGATCTGGGAAATAGAATCTTGGATCAGCTTTACTATCATTATTCTGAATTCTTTTTCAGGTAGACTGCCTATTACCTCTTCATTTGTTAGGTCTGGTACGTTTTTATCTTGCTCCTTCACCTGCTGTGTGTTTTTCTGCTTTCTCATTTTGCTTATGTTACTGTGTTTGGGGTCTCCTTTTTGCAGGCTGCAGATTCGTAGTTCCCGTTGTTTTTGGTGTCTGTCCCCTGTGGCTAAGGTTGTTTCAGTAGGTTGTGTAGGCTTCCTGGTGGGGGGGACTAATGCCTGTGTTCTGGTGGTTGAAGCTCGATCTTGTCTTTCTGGTGGACAGGTCCACGTCTGGTGGTGTGTTTTGGGGTGCCTGTGGCCTTATTATGTTTTTAGGTATCCTCTCTGCTAATGGGTGGGGTTGTGTTCCTGCCTTGCTAGTTGCTTGGCATAGGGTGACCAGCACTGTAGCTTGCTGGTCGTCGACTGAAGCTGGGTGCTGGTGTTGAGATGGAGATCCCTGGGAGATTTTCGCTGCTTGATATTATGTGGAGCTGGGAGGTCTCTTGTGGACCCGTGTCCTGAAGTTGGCTCTCCCACTTCAGAGGCACAGCACTAACTCCTGGCTGCAGCACCAAGAGCCTTTCATCCACCCGGCTCAGAATAACAGTGAGAAAAAGTAGAAAGAAATAATTAGTAGAAGAAAGAAAGAGAGATTGAAAGAAAGGAAGAAGGGAAGTAAGGAAGGAAGGAAGGAAGAAAGAAAGAAAGGAGGGAGGGAGGAAGGATGGAAAGAAAGGAAAGAAAGGAGGGAGGGAGGGAGGAATGAAAGCAAAAGGAAGAGTGAATGGAAGAAGAGAGGGAGGGAGGGAGGAAGGAAAGAAAGAAAGAAAGACAGGAGGGAGGGAGGGAGGGAGGAAGGAAAGAAAAAGAAAGTGGAAAGAAGAAGGGTGGGAGGGAGGGAGGGATGGAGGAAAGAAAAAGAAAGAAGGAAAGGAGGAGCGGAGGGAGGAAGGGAAGGGAGGAAAAAAAGAAAGAGCAGGTAAAGTAAAATAGAATAAAGTATGAAATATAGTAGCGTTATTAAAATTAAAAAGTAATTATTGAAAAAAAACACGGACCGAAAGAACCCTGGGACATATGGTGGAAGCAAAGCTATACAGAGAGAATCTTACACAGAAGATTACACTTACACATTCACAAAAAGAGAGCAGGGGGAAAAATCAAAAATCTTGCTCTCCAAGTCCACCTCCTCGATTTGGGATAATTCGTTGTAAAAAGAGGAAAAGGGCGAAAAGTCTGAAATCTTGCTAAGTCCACCTCCTTAATTTGAGATAATTCGTTGTAAAAAGAGGGAAAAAAAAGGGGGGAAAGTCTTAAATCTTGTCCTCAAGGTCCACTTCCTCAATTTGGGATGATTCGCTGTCCATTCATGCACTCCACAGACGCAGGGCACATCAAATGGACCGTGGAGCTTTAATCCGCTGCCTCGGAGGCTGCACAGAGAGATTTCCGTCTCTGCTCTCACAGCTCCCGGGTCTCAGCCTTGGACCTGGCCCCGCCTCTGCGCGTAGGTCGCCGGAGGGCGTCCGTTCTTCGCTCAGACAGGACGGGTTTAAAGGAGCCGCTGATTCGGGGGCTCTGGCTCACTCAGGCAGAGGGGAGGGAGGGGAATGCCCTCTCCTCGCGCACCAGGCAACAAAAGGGAAAAAAGTCTCTTGCCTCTCCGGTAGCTCCAGACCCTTTCCCCGGACTCCCTCCGGGCTAGCACTAACCCCTTCAGGCTCTCTTCCTGCCGCCAGCCCCAGACCTCTCCCTGCGCTCCGACTGAAAGCCGATACCCGAGCCTCAGCTCCCAGCCCCGCCCGCCCTGGCGGCCGAGCAGACAAGTCTCTCGGGCTGGTGTGTGCCTGAGGGCACCGATCCTCTGTGCCAAAATCTCTCTGCTTTGCCCTCCTCACCCCTGTTGCTGTGCTCTCCTCCGCTACTCCGAAGCTTTCCCCCTCCGCCACCTGCAGTCTCCGCCCGCGAAGGGGCTTGTAGTGTGTAGAAACCTTCCCTCCTTCACGGCTCCCTCCCACTGGTGCAGGTCCCGTCCATATCCTATTGTCTCTGTTTATTCTTTTTTTCTTTTGACCTACCCAGGTATGTGGGGAGTTTCTTGCCTTTTGGGGGGTCTGAGGTCTTCTGTCAGCGTTCAGTAGGTGTTCTGTTGGAGTTGTTCCACGTGTAGATGAATTTCTGATGTATCTGTGGGGAGGAAGGTGATCTCCGCGTCTTACTCTTCCGCCATCTTCCTCCGGCTCCCAGGAATATTATTTTTATATTAAGTTCCACTTGATAGAACTCTGGATAGCATGTAGCTATTACATATTCGTCCACTAGAGGCCACTTATGGCACTAACCAAGGACACCATAGTTTGTAATCATTAGGGTAAAAAAATCCCTGAAGTGAGCAGTGTTTGGTTGTGACTTTGAGGATACCCCTATACGTATACTACCTGACTGTATAAGTTATACTGCTGGGCAAGGAGGAACATGGCAACATCTCAGAAGTCAATAGTTTCATTCAGTAGAAGTGAAAGGTTCAAACCTGAGGTGGAGGAAGAGTTGACTTCATCTTCATAAGGAGAGAAGGTCACACCATGAGGGTAAATGCTGTAGCTGCGGCTGGCCATATTTTTGAACATGATCTACAAAATTAACTCAAATTCATTATTTCAGGATTTAAGGTCCATCATGAGAACAGAGGATGCTAGCTTTGCATATTTACTTGTGGGATAGCGTGTGTGTGTGTGTGTGTGTGTGTGTGTGTGTGTGTGTGTTTATGTCAATGCAAACTAATGCTGTTTATCTGAGTGGCAACCTCTCCCCATCACCTGACAGACGCATCTGAGAGAGTTCCACTCACATAGTAAGGTGGAAAATGGAAAAGAAGTCTAACCTTAGAAGTGACATTTTCCTCACAGTATATCACTCTCTCCAAGTTGGTCGCCATCCCCTGTCCCCTCTCCTTTCAGCTTGGACCACATCTGCCTTTGAACCTGCTCCTTCTCTTCTCTTAAACCATGATCACCTTCTCGAGCCTGCCACATCCCCCAGAACCCTGTCATCAAGTCATCTTCTTGATGGGGCACAGAAAATGGCCAGATCCTGAATTGCCAATGAGGCATATTTCCACTTTCTAAGAGTACCTAAAAGGGATCAGAAATGAGGGAAGGGAAAGAGAACAGAGAAAGGCTGCTTTCTGCCCTTTTGTTATTTTTTAAATGAACAGAATTGGCCTTGTCTGTTGATATCCTCTTGGTTCATTCCCATGAAGAGGTGAAGGGAGGAGTTTTATGCACACAGGAGTCCTAGTTAGCCTGCTTAATCTTCAGAAGAGAATTTTAATCTTATCTTCTACTTGCTTGCCAAAGCATCTGGATCATCCTTAATCTGCAGATTATCTGCATTCTAGAATCTTGCCAAAGATTGCAGCTTTCAATTCTCTGCTGTCTAGTTCTTATCAGAAGATAAGGTGATGATGTGACACAGCATTTAAGGAAAACTGTCTGAAGAACACTCAGTGTTCTTGAAACATATCAAAATTTACCTTCATCAGAGACCAATCATCAGAGAACTACATACCTAGACCACATTGATGAATTGTTTTCATTCAGTTGGGTTATGTTCTCAGCTATAATGAGAAACATTATTTTAAAAAGCTTTGTAATTTTTAAATTTATAAATTTATTTTATAAATTTATAAATTTAGGTACCAGTAGGAATTTATCAAGGATTCCATCTACTACATCACACAGCGTGCTCTTTTTTAAGGATCCATGGGAGAAATTCCTCTTAAGTCTCAGTAGTAGGGGAAACTGTGCTTCTTTTATGACTATTGTGACTCCTGCCCTGACCTAGTTCCCTTTTCACTTTGGCTGCTAGAAAGCTTGGGACAAAATTTGTTGACAACATTACAGGAGCATATGGTATGTGTCTCATTATACTTATCTTATCCTTGGCTTTATTTTGTTTGTCTCCATATTATCCTTCACCCCAATTACATTGGCTCCTTGTTTTATTCCTTTATAATTTGATAAACTGTCTCAGATTGTTTGTATTATGAGATAGGCTACAATAAGTGCAAATACTAAATAAAAATTAAAGCTGCATTTTAATTTAAAATTATATGGACACATTAAAAAAATAACCAGTACTTATAATCTTGTTTTCACTATTTAATTTCTTCCATGGTTCTATATTTCTGTTACTTACTTTAAGTGTGTCTCTGACCTGGGCTCTGATAATAGGGCCCAAGATCCCATCTTCTTTGATATCGGGATTCTCCAGGCGTTTGGTGAAGGATGCATCTTGATACTGTTTGTAGACAACCTTCTTATAATGTTTTCCAATTTGGTTTGAGAAATTATCCAAATGCAGAGATCTGTACTTTCTTAAAGTGAAATAAAATTTAAAAGATTAAATCATTTTCTCAAGTAGAGACCCCAGTATGATAGGGAAACCCTTATGCTTAGAAGTTCTGCTGTTGAATTAGCTAAAATGCTAGTTTCCTTAAGGAAAACAAACAAACCTTAATGTGGCTTGCAAAGTCCTGATACCTTCTCTCTAGTTGGAAAACGTGAAACCTCTGATCTGTCTCCTCCACCATTGATAAAGTCTTAATCATGGTTAGAACCAGCTACTTATATCTTCCTGTCACTATGGTTTCTAGAGTAGACCTTCACTATCTCTGAAAGGTCTACTTGGATGAAAGGATAAGATACACTATGAATTTTTCTTAAGTATTTCTTATCACTTAACTTATGATATCCTTATTGGCTTTCCAGGTATTTCTCAATCTCTAAAAGCACATTCCCACTCTAGGAAGCTTCTGCTGTCTTTATTAAACATAAGTTCTGTGCTGTTGGGCTATCTCTTCTACCATCTACCCAATCCTGGTGCCATCTGAAAACCAACTGCCTTCACCCATCTTCTGTAACTACTGCAATAAATGATTTGGGGGAAGCAACATGAACCACTTTCCCCCTTGGTCCTTTTTATAGCCTTAGTTTGCAAAAGCAGAGTTCCATGGTAGAGTTTATCCATTTTATGTGTTTATTTTACACAATAAAAATCACTGACTACTGCTAGAGAGTTCTGGATTCTTATCTCAACCCCACTTCCCTAACCCTTCCTGCATTTTCTAAATATTCACTTATATTAATTTCATGTGTATAATTCCATAGCATCTTTATGCAAATATGACTTGCAAATATAAATATTCTTATCCTTTCACTCCTTGAAAAAAAGGCAGCTATTTATATATTCCATACTATACCTTGAAGTTTTTTTGCATTTTTCCAGCTTTACTGAGGTATAATTGACAAATGTATGTATTTAAGGTGTACAACATAATAATTTATATATGAATATATGCGACTACCACAGTCAAGCTAATTACCACTTCCATCACCTCACCTAGTTACTAATTTTTAAAAATTTTGAGAACACTTAAGATATACTGTCTTAACAAATTTCAAGTGTACAATACAGTGTTATTAACTATAGTGTTACTAACTATAACAGGTCTCCAGAACTTATTTATTTTGAAACAGAAGGTTTGTATACTTTGATCAACGTCTCTGCATTCCCCTCACCTCCCAACCCCTGGCAACCACCATTATACTCCCTGCGTCTATGAGTTTGACTTTTTCAGATTCCACATATAAGTGAGATCATGCAATATTTGTAATTCTGTGTCTGGAATAGTTCACTTAGCCTAATGTCCTGCAGGTTTATCCATGTTGTTACAAATGGCAGGGTTTCCTTCTTTTTTAAGGCTGAATGATATTCCATTGTATATATAAACCATATTTCTAAAAATTCATTTATCCATTGATAGACATTCAGGTTGTTTCCATATGTAGGCTATCATGAATAAACTGCAATGAACATGGGAGTGCAAATATCTCCTTGATATACTGACTTCATTTCCTTTAGATATATACCCAGAAGTGGTAGTTCTATTTTTAATTTTTTGAGGAAGCTCCTTACTGTTTTCCATAAAGGCTGCACCAATTTACATTCTCACCAACAGTGTACAAGGATTCCATTTTCTCCACACCCTCATCAACAGTTGTTACCTCTTTTTCATCCTAGTTATCCTCATAGGTATGAGGTGATATCTCATCATGGATATGATTTGCATTTCCCTCATGATTAGTGATGCTGAACACCTTTTCATATGCCTATTGGCCATTTGTATGTTTTCTTTTATTTTACCACAGTTGACAATTTTAATTTTTTAAATTTATTTATTTATTTATTGGCTGTATTGGGTCTTCATTGCTGTGTGCGGGCTTTCCCTAGTTGTGGCAAGCGGGGGCTACTCTTTCGTTGCGGTGCACAGGCTTCTCATTTCAGTGGCTTCTCTTGTTGCAGAGCACGGGCTCTAGATGTGCAGGCTCAGTAGTTGTGGTGCACGGGCTCAGTTGCTCCATGGCATGTGGGATCTTCCCGGACCAGGGATCGAACCCATGTCTCCTTCATTGGCAGGCAGATTCTTAACCACTACACCACCAGGGAAGTCCCTGTACGTTTTCTTTACAAAGATGTCAATTTAGATACTTTGCCCATTTTTTTAATTAGGCTATTTTTGTTTGTTTGTTTGTTTTGCCATTGAGTTACATGAGTTCCTTTTATATTTTGGATATTAACCTCTTATCAGATATATGGTTTGCAAATATTTTCTCCCATTCTGTAGGTTATATTTTTATTTTGTTGATTGTTTCTTTTGCTGTGCAGAAGTTTTTCAGCTTGATGTAGCCCCACTTGTTTATTTTTCCTTTTGTTACTTATGCTTTTGGTGTCATACCCAAAAAAATCATTGCCAAGACCAATGTTTTATGGTTTCAGGTATTACATTTAAGTTTTTAATTTATTTTGAGTTAATTTTTGTCTATGCTGTAAGTTAAGGGTCTAATTTTACTTTTTTGCATATGGATATCCAGTTTTTCCACCATCATTTATTGAAGAGACTGTCCTTTCCTCATTGTGTATTCTTAGTGCCTTTGTCAAAGATTAGTTGACCATATATGCGTGGGTTTATTTCTGGGTGCTTACTTCTGTTTATTTGGTATATGTGTCTGTTTTTATGCCATTATTATACTGTTTGATTACTATAGCTTTGTAGTATAGTTTGAAATCAGGAAGTGTGATGCCTCAAGCTTTGCTCTTCTTGCTCAAGATTGCTTTGGATATTTAAGGTCTTCTGTGGTTTCATCTGAATTTTAGAATTGTTTCTTTTTTTTCTATTTCTTTGAAAAATGCCATTGGAATTTAATAGGGGTTGCATTGAATCTGTAGATCACTTTGGGTAATGTGGGCATTTTAACAAAGTTAATTCTTCTAATCCATAAACACAGGACATCTTTGTATTTGATTGTATCTTCTTCAGTTTCTTTCATTGCTGTCTTATAGTTTTCAGTGTGTAGATCTTTCACCACCTTGGTTAAATTTCCTAAGTATTTTATTCTTTAAAAAAAAATTCTATTGTAAATGGAAGTATTTTCTTAATTTCTGTTTGGATTGTTCATTGTTAGTGTATATAAATTCAACTGATTTTTATAATGTTCATTTTCTATCCTGCAACTACTGAATTTCTTTATTCTAATAGATTTTTGGTAGAGTCTCAAGTGTTTTTCTATATATAATATCACATTATCTGCAAATAGAGACGATTTTACTTCTTCCTTTCTGATTAGGATGCCTATTTTTTTTCCTTGCCTGATTGCTCTGGCTAGAATTTCCAGTATTATGCTGAATAAAAGTGACAAGAATGGGCATCCTTGTCTTGTTCCTGATCTTAGAGGAAAAGCTCTCAGATTTTCACCACTGAGTATTATGTTAGCTTTGGGTTTGTCATATATGACCTTTATTGTGTTGAAGCACATTCATTCTATACCTAACTTGTTGAGAGTTTTTTATAATGAAAGGATGTTGAATTTTGTTAAATGCCTGTTTTTTGCATCTACTGAGATAACGATATTTTTATTATTCATTTTTAATGTGGTACTTCTTATTTATTGATTTGCATATGTTGAACCATCCTTGAATCACAGGAATAAATCTCACTCGATCATCATTTATGATAATTTTAATGTGCTGTTGAATTCAGTTTACTAATCTTTTGATAATGTTTTTGACATCTATGTTCATTAGGGATATTGGCCTGTAATTTTTTTCTTGTATTGTTCTTATCCAGCTTTGGTATGAGAATAATGCTAGGCTTGTAAAATAAGTTTGGAAGTGTTCCCTACTCTTTAATATTTGGGAAGAGTTTGAGGATTAGTGTGCAATATACCTGTGAAGTCATCTGGTCCTGGGCTTCTATGTTTGGAGGTTTTGGATTACTGATTCAATCTTCTTACTTGTTATTCATCTGTTCAGATTTTCTATTTCTTTTTTTTTTTTTTTTTTTTTTTTTTTTGTGGTACGCGGGCCTCTCACTGTCGCGGCCTCTCCCGCTGCGGAGCACAGGCTCCGGATGCGCAGGCCCAGCAGCCATGGCTCACGGGCCCAGCCGCTCCGCGGCACATGGGATCCTCCCAGACCGGGGCACGAACCCGTATCCCCTGCATCGGCAGGCGGACTCCCAACCACTGCGCCACCAGGGAGGCCCTCTATTTCTTTTTGATTCAGTCGTGGTAGGATATATGTTTCTAGGAACTTTTTCCTTTCTTCTACTTATCCAATTTGTTGGCATATAATTGTTCATAGTAGTGTCTTATGATCCTTTGTACTTCTGTGGTATCAGATGTAATGTCTCCTCTTTTAGTTATAATCTTATTTATTTGAGTCCTCTCTCTTCGTTGCTTAACTAAAGGTTTGTCAGTTTTGTTTATCATTTCAAAAGACTAACTCTTGGTTATGTTTATCTTTTCCATTGTCTTTCTATACACCATTTATTTTTTCTCTAATTTTTATTTACTTCTTTCGGCTACCTTTGGGCTTAGTTTGCTAGTTACTTGAGGTATAAAGTTAAGATTCTTTCTTTCTTCCTTCCTTTTTTTCTTTCTCTCTTTCTCTCTCTCTTTCTTCCTTTCTTCTTTCTTTCCTTCTCCCTTCCTTCCTTCCTTCCTTCCTCCCTCCCTCCCTCCCTTCCTGTTCTTTCTTTCTCTCTCTCTTTCTTTCTTTCTCTCTCTTTCTTTCTTTCTTTCTTTCTTTCTCTTTCTTTCTCCCTCTCCCACCCTCCCTCCCTCCCTTTCTCCCTCTTTCTTTCTTTCTTTCTTGTTTTTTAAGTGTTTTTATTTTTGTCTTTTCAGATTATAAAATAAAATTTATTAATTATTGAATGTGAACTAAATACAAGGTGCTTTTTTACATTTATTTCTTTATTTTGAATTTTATTTTATTTATTTTTTATAGAGCAGGTTCTTATTATTTATCTATTTTATATGTATTAGTGTATACATGTAAATCCCAGTCTCCCCCCCCACCCCACCACTGCTTCCCTGCCGTGGTGTCCATATGTTTGTTCTCTACATCTGTGTCTCTATTTCTGCCTTGCAAACCGGTTCATCTGTACCATTTTTCTAGATTCCACATATATGCATTAATATACGATATTTGCTTTTCTCCTTCTGACTTACTTCACTCTGTATGACAGTGTCTAGGTCCATCCATGTCTCTACAAATTACCCAATTTCATTCCTTTTTATGGCTTGAGTATACTCCATTGTATATATGTACCACATCTTTATCCATTCATCTGTCGATGGGCATTTAGGTTGCTTCCATGGCCTGGTTATTGTAAATAGTGCTGCAATGAACATTGGGGTGCAGGTGTCTGGTTGAATTATGGTTTTCTCAGGGTATATGCCCAATAGTAGGATTGCTGGGTCTTATGGTAATTCTATTTTTAGTTTTTTAAGGAACCTCCATGCCATTCTCCATAGTGGCTGTATCAATTTACATTCCCACCAACAGTGCAAGAGGGTTCCCTTTTCTCCACACCCTCTCCAGCATTTGTTGTTTGTAGATTTTCTGATGATGCCCATTCTAACTGGTGTGAAGTGATACCTCATTGTAGTTTTGATTTGCATTTCTCTCATAATTAGTGATATTGAGCAGCTTTTCATGTGCTTCTTTGCCATCTGTATGTCTTCTTTGAAGAAATGTCTATTTAGGTCTTCTGCCCATTTTTGGATTGGGTTGTTTGTTTTTTTGATATTGAGCTGCATGAGGTGTTTATATATTTTGGAGATTAATGCTTTGTCCATTGATTCAAATATTTGAAAAATTTGCAAATATTTTCTCCCATTCTGAGTGTTGTCTTTTCGTCTTGTTTGTAGTTTCCTTTGCTGTGCAAAAACTTTTAAGTTTCATTAGGCCCTATTTGTTTATTTTTGTTTTTATTTCCATTACTCCAGGAGGTGGGTCAAAAAAGATCTTACTGTGATTTATGTCAAAGAGTGTTCTTCTTATGTTTTCTTCTAAGAGTTTTATAGTGTCCGGTCTTACATTTAGGTCTCTAATCCATTTTGAGTGTATTTTTGTATACGGTGTCAGGGAGTGTTCTAATTTCGTTCTTTTACAAGGGCTGTGCATTTTTCCCAATACCACTTATTGAAGAGACTGTCTTTTCTCCGTTCTGTATCCTTGCCTCATTTGACATAGATTGGTTGACTATAGGTGCACGGGTTTATCTCTGGCCTTTCTATCCTGTTCCATTGATCTATATTTCTGTTTTTGGGCCAATACCATATTGTCTTGATTACTGTAGCTTTGTAGTATAGTCTGAAGTCAGGGAGTGTGATTCCTCCAGCTCTGTTTTTTTCCCTCAAGACTGCTTTGGCTATTCGGGCTCTTTTGTGTCTCCATACAAATTTTAAGATTTTTTGTTCTAGTTCTGTAAAAAAAAAAAAAAATGCCATTGGTAATTTGATAGGGATTGCATTGAATCTGTAGATTGCTTTGGGTAGCATAGTCAGTTTTACAATACTGATTCTTCCAATCCATGAACGTGGTATATCTCTCGATCAGTTTGTGTCATCTTTGATTTCTTTCATCAGGTCTTTTACATCCTTAGGTAGGTAGATGCCTAGGTATTTTATTCTTTTTGTTTCAATGGTGAATGGGATTATTTCCTCAATTTCTCTTTCTGATCTTTCATTGTTAGTGTATAGGAATGCAAGAGATTTCTGTGCATTTTTTTGGTATTGTGCAACTTTACTAAATTCATTGATTAGCTCTAGTAGTTTTCTGGTGGCCTTTTTAGGATTATCTATGTATAGTACGATGTCATCTGCAAACAGTGACAGTTTTACGTCTTCTTTTCCAATTTGTATTCCTTTTATTTCTTTTTCTTCTCTGATTGCCATGTCTAGGACTTCCAAAACTATGTTGAATAATAGTGGCAAGAGTGGACATCCTTGTCTTTTTCCTAATCTTAGAGGAAATGCTTTCAGTTTTTCACCATTGAGAATGATGTTTGCTGTGAGTTTGTCATATATGGCCTTTATTATGTTGAGGTAGGTTCCCTTTATGCCCACTTTCTGGAGAGTTTTTATCAGAAATGGGTGTTGAATTTTGTCAAAAGCTTTTTCTGCATCTATTGAGATGATCATATGGTTTTTATTCTTCAATTTGTTAATATGTGTATCATATTGATTGATTTGCATATATTGAAGAACCTTGCATCCCTGGGATAAATCCCACTTGATCATTGTGTATGATCCTTTTAATGTGTTCTTGGATTCTGTTTGGTGGTATTTTGTTGAGGATTTCTGCATCTATATTCTTCAGTGATATTGGTCTGTAATTTTCTTTTTTTGTAGAATCTTTGTCTGGTTTTGGTATCAAGGTGATGGCGGCCTCACAGAATGAGTTTGGGAGTGTTCCTTCCTCTGCCATTTTTTGGAAGAGTTTGAGAAGGATGGGTGTTAGCTCCTCTCGAAATGTTTCATAGGATTCACCTGTGAAGCCATCTGGTTCTGGATGAAGAGTTTTAATGACAGTTTCAAGTTCATTATTTGTGATTGGTCTGTTCATATTTTCTATTTTTTCCTGGTTCAGTCTTGGAAGGTTATACCTTTCTAAGAATTTGTCCATTTCTTCCAGGTTGTCCATTTTATTGGCATAGAGCTGCTTGTAGTAGTCTCATATGATGCTTTCTATTTCTGTGGTGTCCTTTTAACTTCTCCTTTTTTACTTCTAATTTTATTGATTTGAGTCCTCTCCTTCTTTTTCTTGATTGGTCTGGCTAAACCTTTATCAATTTTGTTTATCTTCTCAAAGAACCAGCTTCTAGTTTTATTGACCTTTGCTGTTGTTCTCTTTGTTTCTGTTTCATTTATTTCTGCTCAGATATTTATGATTTCTTTCCTTCTACTAACTTTGGGTTTAGTTTGTCCTCTTTTCTCTAGTTCCTTTCGGTGTAAGGTTAGATTGTTTATTTGAGATTTTACTTGTTTCTTGAGGTAGGACTGTATTGCTAAAAACTTCCCTCTTAGAACTGCTTTTGCTGCATCCCACAGGTTTTGGATCATCATGTTTTCATTGTCATTTGTCTCTAGGTATTTTTTGATTTCTTCAGTGATCTCTTGGTTATTTAGTAACGTTTGATTAGCCTCCATGTGTTTGTGTTTTTTATGTTTTTTTTCCCCTGTAATTTATTTCTAATCTCATAGCATTGTGGTCGGCAAAGATGCTTGATATGATTTCAGTTTTCTTAAATTTACCAGGGCTTGATTTGTGACCCAAGATGTGACCCAAGATCTATCTATCCTAGACAATGTTCCATGTGCACTTGAGAAGAAAGTGTAATTTGCTGTTTTTGGATAGAATGTCCTATAAATATCAATTAAATCTATCTGGTCTGTTGTGCCATTTAAAGGTCGTGTTTCCTTATTAATTTTCTGTCTGGATGATCTGTCCATTGGTGTAAGTGAGGTGTTAAAGTCCCCCAATATTATTGTGTTACTGTCAATTTCCTCTTTTATAGCTATTAGCATTTGCCTTATGTATTGAAGTATTCCTGTGTTGGTTGAATACGTATTTATAATTGTTATATCTTCTTCTTGGATTGATCCCATGATCATTATGTAGTATCCTTCCTTGTCTCTTGTAACATTCTTTATTTTAAAGTCTATTTTATCTGATGTGAGTATTGCTACTCCAGGTTTCTTTTGATTTCCATTTGCATGGAATATCTTTTTCCATCCCTTCACGTTCAGTCTGTATGTGTCCCTAGGTCTGAAGTGGGTCTCTTTTAGACAGCATATATATGGGTCTTGTTTTTGTATTCATTCAGTGAGCCTGTGTCTTTTGGTTACGGCATTTAATCCATTCACATTTAAGGTAATTATCGATATGTATGTTCCTATGACCATTTTCTTAATTGTTTTGGGTTTTTTTTTGTAAGTCTTTTTGTTTTCTTGTGTTTCCCACTTAGAGAAGTTCCTTTAGCATTTGTTGTAGAGCTGGTTTGGTGGTGCTGAATTCTATTAGCTTTTCCTTGTCTGTAAAGCTTTTGATTTCTCCGTCAAATCTGAATGAGATCCTTGCTGGGTAGAGTAATCTTGGTTGTAGGTTCTTTCCTTTCATCACTTTAAATATATTATGCCACTTCCTTCTGGCTTGTAGAGTTTCTGCTGAGAAATCAGCTGTTAACCTTATGGGAGTTCCCTTGTATTTTATTTGTCATTTTTCCCTTGTTGCTTTCAATAATTTTTCTTTGTCTTTAATATTTGTCAATTTGATTACTATGTGTCTCGGCATGTTTCTCCTTGGGTTTATCCTGATGGGACTCTCTGCGCTTCCTGGACTTAGGTGTCTATTTCCTTTCCCATGTTAGGGAAGTTTTCGACTATAATCTCTTCAAATATTTTCTTGGGTCCTTTCTCTCTCTCTTCTCCTTCTGGGACCCCTATAATGCGAATGTTGTTATGTTTAATGTTGACCCAGAGGTCTCTTAGGCTATCTTCATTTCTTTTCATTCTTTTTTCTTTATTCTGTTCCACAGCAGTGAATTCCACCATTCTGTCTTCCAGGTCACTTATCCGTTCTTCTCCCTCAGTTATTCTACTAATGATTCCTCTGGTGTATTTTTCATTTCAGTTATTGTATTGTTCATCTCTGTTTCTTTGTTCTTTAATTCTTCTAGGTGTATGTTCTTTAATTCTTCTAGGTCTTTGTTAAACATTTCTTGCACCTTCTCGATCTTTGCCTCCATTCTTTTTCTGAGGTCCTGGATCATCTTCACTATCATTATTCTGAACTCTTTTTCTGGAAGGTTGCCTATCTCCACTTCATTTGGTTGTTTTTCTAGGCTTTTATCTTGTTCCTTCATCTGGTACATAGTCCTCTGCCTTTTCATTTTGTCTATCTTTCTGTGAATGTGGTTTTTGTTCCACAGGCTGCAGGATTGTAGTTCTTTTTGCTTCTGCTGTATGCTCTCTGGTGCATGAGGCTCTCTTTCTTCTGTTTTAAATGTAGGCATTTATTACTATAGACTTCCCTCTTACAACTGCTTTTGCTATATTTTATAAATTTTAGTATGTTGTATTTCTGTTTTCATTTGTCTCAAGATATATTTTGATTTCCTATTTGATTTCTTCTTTGATTCATTGGTTGTTCAGGAGACTATTATTTAATCCACATATTTGTGATTTTTTTCAGTTTTCTTCTGTTACTGATTTGTAGTTTCATACCATTATGATGAGAAAAGATACTTGATATTATTTTAATATTCTGAAATTGTTAAAACTTGTTTTGTGGACTAATATGTTATGAAGAATCCTAGAGAACATTCCATGTGCACTTGAGAAGAATATGTATTCTGCTGTTGTTCAATGGAATGTTCTTTATTTGTATGTAATGTTCTTTATATGTCTGTTAGGTACACTTGTTCTACAGTGTTATTCAATTCCACTGCTTCCATATTGATTTTATGTCTGGATCATTTATCCATTGATTAAAGTGTGGTATTAAAGTCCCCTACTATTATTGTATTGCTGTCTATGTTTCCCTGTAGGTCTGTTAATATTTGCTTCATATATTTAGGTTCTCTACTCTTGGGTGCATATATATTTATAATTGTTATAGTATCTTGATTAATTGACCCCTCTATCATTATATAGTGACCTTGTCTTTTTTATCCCTTCACTTTTTATTATAACTTTTTATTTTATGTTGGAGTATAGCTGATTAACAATATTGCAATAGCTTCAGGTGCACAGCAAATAGACTCAGCCATACATATACATGTATCCATTAATCTATAGGTATCCTTAAAGCTAAAGTGATAAGTCTGCTATTGAAGCTCTCTATTGAATATTTGCAGTTCTGTTATTGCATTCTTCAGCTCTAGGATTTCTGTTTGGTTATTTTTTTATGGTTTCTCTTTCTTTATTAAATTTCTTATTTTGTTCATTTATTGTTTTCCTGATTTCATTTGATTACCTATCTGTGTTATCTTGTACCTCACTGAGCTTCTTTAAGATGATTATTTTAAATTCTTTGTCAGGCAATTTATAGATCTCTATTTCTTTCACACTGGTTACTGGAGCTTTATTAGTTTCTTTTGGTGGTGTCATATTGCCTGATTCTTTGTGATTTGTGTAGCTTTGTGTTGGTGTTTGTGCATTTGAAGGTGCAAACACTCCCTTCCAATCTTTACAGACAGGTTTTGGCAGGTAAAAACCTCTTGTCAGGTCTGCAGGCTGATGGAATTGCCTCTGGGATCACCGTTGAGTGAGGTTGGAACCAGGTCATTTGGTTGTTGCTGGGCCTGCAGCAGCATCTGTGTTGGAAGACCTTTTACCAGGGGCTCAGGTGGGCATAGACCCTGTCTGGTCCCTGGGAAAATGGAACTGCCTTCAGGCTCTTGGTCAGTAGAGCTGGCACTGGGATAACAGTCTACTTCAAGGTCCACAATTGGGTTTGCAAATGGTAGGCCTGTTATCAAGTGTGTAGATGGGTGTGGCTCCCATCAGGCCCTTTGGAGGGCTCCCAGTGGGTCACTGGGTGGATACCTGAGTGGGCAGAACTGCTCCTGAACTACAGTTTTGAGGTATGGAACTAGGTAACAGGGCCATTTCGAGATCTGTAGTGGGACCAAGGTCTGCCGGCCAGCCACCAGGGGCATGAGTAGATGTGACTCCCAGCAGGTTCCTGGGCAGGCAAGACTACTCCTGGATCATGGCTGGGAGAAGGATGGAATTAGTTACAGGGCTGCTTCAAGATCCACTGTCAAACTGAGGTCTGCAGGTCAGCCTCCAGGGTCATGGACAGGCGTGACTCCTCCTGGGTTCCTTATCAAATGGTGCTGGTGGCAGGACCAAGGTTAAGTGGGGATGTAGCTGAGTCCATAAGGGGAGGAGGCTATTTCCAGGTTTGTAACTGAATTACAGTTAGTGAACCAACCATTTGAGCATGGACTTGCCTTCTCAAAACAGTCCTCCTTGGTCTTGACTTCCACTGGAATTTTGCAAGTTCCTACTTTGATCCCAAAGCTCTCACAACGGCACTTCTGTTTGTGGATGGCTGCCAAATTATCGTTGCTGTGGGGGAATACAAGTGGGGGAATCTGCTATTCTACCTTCTTGCTCCCTTGACTTTTTAATTTAAAAATATCTCTTGGAGAACTTTTTATATTAGTATATAGAGAGTTTTTGCATCCTCTTTAAAACAGATGCATAGTGTTCCATTGTATGGATGTACCATAACTTATTAATTTCCTATTGATAGATATTATGGGTTGTTTCCAATCTTTTGCTACAACAGTGCAACAGTGAACATCCTGTACACATACCATTTCACCTGTAAACAAGTATATCTATATAGTAAATTCCCAGAGTGAGATTGCTGGATCAAAAAATATATGCATTTATAATTTTAATGCACATTGCCAAATTATCCTCTAGAATGGACTTTCCAATTTGCTTTTCCACCAGCAATACATGATAGAGCTTGTTTCCCGCAGCCTTGCCAATACATTATGTCATCTAAACTTGTGAGTCTGATAGGTGAAAAATAGTATTTGAGAGAAGTTTAATTTACATATTTCTCTTACTGTGAGTGAGCTTGAGTATTTTTCAAGTGTTTAAGAGCTATTTGAATTTCCAGTTTTCTTAATCCCACTCTCCCATTTCCTAATTTACAAAATAAGTAAAAGCTGTTTCTAACTTGTGGCATTAAAGCAAAGCTCTTAGAAAGGTTTAACACAGTGCTTGGCAATAGGAAGCATTCAAGAAGTGGTAGCTGCTATTATTATTGCTGTTGTTACTACTACTATTATTATTATTTTTCTGAGTTCCCTTGATGAATTTGGAGTAATTTCAGATTGTTTTGGAAAAGAAAACCTGAATGAAATCCAATACATTGCATTACCTTGAAAGCTGTCAACTCATGACATTTCACCCCATGCATCTAGGACCCTATGGAAAATGTCTTGAATCTGCACAGTAGTAAGAACCCCTCAAACTCACTTGTCCATGTTTGCTGGTATTATAGGTGCATAGTCCCAAATGACTTCCTCTGCAGCAATGAAGTATTCCCATCTCTTAACATGCCGCCTCTGGTCTCGAGTTAGTTTCTTAGGATTCCTGGTTTTCTTTGCACAGTTTTTAATATCTATGTAAGCCTGCATCCCAGCTGAGTTAGGACATAAAGACAATGAAAGAATTTGAGAGAAGAAATAAAGGCTGATAAAATATACATCTTTTAAATAAATTTGTGGAAGTTTTCAATAATAACAATGCAAGTAATGCTCAGGCAACTTTTGAACATTTTGGCTTGAAGTTCTTTTAATACACAGCAGAAGGAGCAAGAATAAAAAGCGAGGGAAAGAGAGGATGGGTTAGGGGAAAAACTTGGAAAGCTATCCTTTGTTTCTTACTGGGGAGGAAAATTTCTTGAAATTTCCAGATCCTTAAAACCCTATGACTTAGGTCATGTTGATTTCTCATATTTCCTATAACCTCTTCCTTTTGTTTGTAAAATGAAGATATTACTAGTATGTACTATATGAAATTGTTCTTAAAATTAAATAAGATAATACAGAAAGCACTTAACCTCAATAATGTTAGTTTTGCTGTTGTTTCATTAGTATTTGGGGCTCTATCTTCCAGGGATATTGTGACAATTTCATTACTTCAAATATAATTTTGACCGCTTAGTGTGAACAAAAAATGAAATGATCCCATAAAGTGTCTCCTTTTTATATTTCTTGCTTTTATACACATTATTTTGGTAACACAATGATTTCCTGTAGTGATATTTACTTATATTTACAGGAACCCTCCTCCTAACTGTTTTAAAGCAACAATGTGTAATAGACCATCAGTTATTTTGTTTACCTGATACCATATAACAACCTAGGCTGATTTTTTTCCCCCACTAGAATTCACTGATGTTCTTTAAAGCTCACTCCTCAGCTTGTTAGATACAGTGTTTTTTCTATTCAACACACATCCACTGAGTTCCTCTTTGGGCCAGGCTCTGTGCTCATCTTGTTATGAAAGACAATATTTTCATGTTAAAACTTTTACACTTTCTGTAACTGGGTGCTTCTATAAATTTACAGAAGTTTGACGGGTTCCAACACCTAGTTCTTCTCCTTTAGCTGCATATTAAATAGCCCAAGAAAGAATATCTCTATGTATGTTTTTGTTTCCTTCCTCCTTTCTCCTTTTAAGGAAGTAGAGACCTCTTCAGCTTTTGCATCACTTTAAAAAATCTTTGTCAATTTCTCTACTTCCTCCATCCCCAACTAACGAGCTATAAGTCTAAGAGCAAAGTATCTAAATTCTGTTCTCAAGGACAAAGGAATGTATGTCTGGAGTGTGGTTGGCTTGCAAGAGCAAAGGAAAATGATGGATTTAGTGCCTAGGACGAAAGGATCCTACATTTGTAAGCAAGACTGTTGAAAGAATTTCTTGCCTTGAAAATGTTTTGGGATGAGCGAAGATATGATCCACTTTCCCTCTAGGCTCACGGTCATGTTTGCAGTTGTGGATGTAGCACTGACGAGAGTGATGGCTGAGATCTTATGATGGTTGTGCTCCAGGACGTGGCCGTTGAAATGAATGGAGAACAGTTCTGGCCCAGAGCTCATTCCAATCAGATGCCAACTGATGTGGTCATGGGCACAAACTGTTATATCTGAGAGAGAGAGAGAGAGAGAGATGGGGGCCAAAACAGGCAGTCAGCAGCCTGTGATAAGAAATTCACTCACCAGATACGTATTGAGCACCTGCTTTGCATCAGGCATTGTGCAAGGTTCTGGGGGTATAGACAGTCCCATTTTCATTCCTGCCCTAGAAAAGCAGACATCCGAGTGGTGGGCAAACAAGCAGTCACAACTCATTGCAATAAGTGGTACTATAGAGCCCAGAGAGGGTGGACATTAGTTTAGAAACACAGGGATTGCTAAGGCCAAGGAGAGAAGAAAGTAGGTGACCAACCATCCAGGTTTACTGAGGACTGAGGGGTTTCCCAGGAGGCAGGATTTTCAGTGTTAGAACTGAGAAAGTCCTGGGCAGGCCTGAGTAGTTGGTCACTCTAGTACCAATCTGGACTTAGCGAGTGAGTTGCCAGAACCTCCAACAGGGCTGAGTTTAAGGGCCTAAGCCTCTAATCCTAAAAGGGCTTGATCCTAACAGGAAGAAGATGTGAAGATGCTTTAAGGATTTTATACTGTTTCTTTGCCCACTGGTTGATTGTTTTAATGACAAGGCAGTGAGTCATGTGTGGGTTATAGGATCTCCTTAAAATGCAGTGGATAAATCCTCAGTATACTGGGTCACTGGGAGCGTTTCATGGATGGAGTAATGAGAACTGAGTACAAAAGCTGTTTGGCTCCTTCTTGCTCCCACAGTGACTCAGAAAATGCTGATTTGCTCTATGGGAGATTCCAACCTCTGGCTTCTATCCTTGGCTTGGGTTTTAAATTTCAGATCTATAATCACTCGATACTAGATCGTGGGGCCATGAATCAGTCCCTTACCCAAAGAGGGGCTAAGGGCTTGTCTTGTTTAGACCATTGTAACAAGACCAATTCCTAATATCACAGGTGAGAACAAGAAGCTGGAAGGTAGGAGGCTTTGGTGGAAGAATTTGTCTGCCTCCAATCAATGCTTATATTGGGTTGAGCATTTCATACATCTGTATTAGCATTTATCCTATTTATTCAATTTATACTGCCCCATAAGGCCGTTTTACAAGCATTAACTTTTCTCAGTTTCTACTACCAGCTACTTTCTACCCCAGCTACTCTGTCTTTTTCAACTATAAATTCATAAATTCTATGCCCTGATAGAGTTATTAAGTTTTATTTTTTCATATGGGTTATTTTGGCTTCTCCTTCTTATATTTAGACAGATGGTTTACTTTGCCAGGACACAGATACAATTTCTCTTTTGACCACTTCCCTCTAAGGCCTGTAGTACTAGACATGCTATGTTATCTGTAAAAAAACTTCTTAAACACCCTCTGCACCAGGATAGATGATTAACCCATTTTTTTACGAAAGCACGTTGAGACAACTAACTGCTAAAAGCCACACTAAGGTAGAGAAGTGAGCAAGGTGTGAACTCAGATGTGCTAACTCATTTAACTAAGTTTTTAAACTCTGAATCAAAACCCAGGGTCATCTTAGTATATTTGTAATGACCCAGGTGGGAAGATAGAATCAAATGAAATGGAATACAATTTAAAAGCAATGTCCAGACCTCAACTCTTGACAAGTTTTATTTTTAGTAAGAGAAGCCATTTGTGATTTTCAGATATAGAAAACAGCCTCTGAGAAACTTAGTGTTTTGAAGCGTAGTTTATTTAATAAAGTAGTATTTTCATTTTTCCCATTTTTCCCCCACAGGATCTTTGGTTCTAGGTCATTTCTATCAGAGAGAAGTAGAAGTAGTTTAGGTGGGGATCATTTTTTTTTTCTCTTAACAATTGTTATGATTTTGCTTTTTCACAAGAGTCTACATGTAAATGAAAAGAGAAAAACATATCATATGCCATTGAATATTACTCATCCATCATCTTTTGAAATGCTAGTAGTATTTTTGTATGTTGGATATTTCTCCTAATCTCCTGTTCATCTTCACTATAAGTGTCTTCATTTCATTCTTCCTGCTGACCCTTCCTGCTGAGGACTGGCCTTGAACTCTGTTTTGTAGGGCTTCCTCTCTGGAAGAAAACATGGTCACCATGGAGCAGGGACCACACAACTCACTGAAGGAGACTAAGCTGATATCCTGGAGATGTAGGCCAAAGTGAAGATGTAGGCCAAAGTGAAACCTGCTCAGAGCACTACATGTAATAAGACTGCACACTCCTTCTCTTAGGTAGCTTCTAATTTGTCTGTTGTGCTTGCTAGTTAAAAAAAAGAAAAAAAAAAAAGATTAAATCTTGAGAACCACTGAACTAGATTACGTTACCTTTCAGATTAGGAGTTAAAAAATAGTGAGTATGGTCAACTACCCTAGTGCCTTTAGGAAAACAATGGGATCAATGCTTCAACTATTTTTGAATAGTACACAGCCCACGTGTTACCTGGCATTGTCCCATTCACATAGCCATTGACTGTGTACATTAGGGATGATGTCTGGTTCCAGCTTTTACTTTCATCAAACACAGCAAACATCAGTACATGTTGCTTGTCAAACATCTTCTGTATCCCATCCTCAGTTAGGGTGCCTGTGAAAAAAGACATACTTTTAATAGCATCCCAGATAGAAGGCTCTCATTAGCTATTCCTAGATAACAGAGTTTAAGATAAGCAGCCAATCATAATGATGTCAACTGTAAAGTGTTCTTATAAAAATAGCATCTATCAAGTAATAATGATTGAAGGCTTATTAAAATCCTGGTGCCACCTTGTTTTTTCTGGCACCTGATAGCCTTGAGGAATGGAGCTTTAAAAGTAACTTTGATCTGGCACAGAGAGAAAACATTTGGTGACTGTCAAGGCTTTAGTAAAAGTATCCATTTCTTCCAGTGTCAGTAAGTCAATGCAGGGACTTCCCTGGTGGTGCAGTGATTAAGAATCCACCTGCTGATGCAGGGGACACGGGTTCAAGCCCTGGTCCGGGAAGATCCCACATGTCATGGAGCAACTAAGCCCATGCACCACAACTACTGAGCCTGCACTCTAGAGCCTGCACACCGCAATGAAGAGTAGCCCCCACTCGCCACCAACTAGAAAAAGCCTGTGCATAGCAACAAAGACCCAACACAGCCATAAATAAATAAATAAATAAATAAATTTATATTAAAGAAAATAAGTTAATGCATAGGTACCGTAGCTCATTTGGTAAACGCATCACACTCCAAGTTTAATATAGCTATCTTGCTAGTACATGTAATGGGACACTAGAGAATTGGTTGAGAGGGTCAAGATTAATCCACTCTCATGAGTAAAAAATGCACCTGATAATAAAATGAAAGAAGAGACTTTTATAATTTTAAAATTTTTTCAGTGTCATCACAGTATCTTCTATACCAGACAATGAAAATATGTATTTGTATAGTGAATAAATGAATTAGGAATGTATGTAGGTATGGTATGCGTGTATGTATAGACAGATGGTGAATCCATCACATTATCTCCCACAGTGCAGTTTGTTGTGGTTGTTTGTTTTAATGAAAGATGGGATGAATTTGTTTGGGGTAAAATAAAAGTCCAAGCTTGCTCCTAAGAAGCCCAGCCATTGAAATTTCTTATAATGTCAGTTGAGTGTGTTTGAAACCTACCACTCAAAGTGTTCAGCTTGTTTACAAGAAAGGAACCTGGAGTTTTGTGTGTTTATAGACCAAATTACCGACCCAAACCTCAGATATATTACTCAAAGTTCTTTCCAAGTACTCTCAGCAGAGTACGGACTGCTGTATACTTTCAAAAAGACTTGGCCTTGAGGTAAATGTTACGGATCATATGGGCATGGCAGCAGAACATACTCTCAGACAGAGATTTACTTGGGAGAGACTCCCAGGACCGAGATGAAGGAGGGGTTGAAGATTGCAGGAAGACTGCAAATCCTCAAATATCAGTGTCAAACGATGATCTGGTTTCTGCACCCTTCTCTGCTTGATTTACGAAAAGACACGAAGACACTTCCAAGCCTCATTCCATTATAGTATCTTTACCAATCCAACATCTTTGCTGTTTTGATTTTTTTTTTTTACCTTTCTTACAAATAAGCAGAGGTCCAATCAGTCCAGAGTTGAAGTCGTATACCAGATTTTCATAGGAGTAATAGATATATGTGAGGCATGGAGGGTCATCGTGGGTGGGCCCACTGTCCTCACTGATATTCCACTCATAGGTATATTCTTGGCCCGGAGCTACAGAATCATCCATCCTCTCCACAGGGAATGTGTGGTCAGGGTAAGAAGCACCTGGAGATGTAAAAGCCGTGAAAACATCTGGATAGTTTCTGAGAACAACTTTTTCATCACTCTCAAGTCTGGGGGAACATAAGTTCTCTATGAAGATATATATGCCTTTCTATAGAAAGCCTTCATTATTTGGAAAGATTCACATATATCGACTTCTATGTCTATGTAATTATAAAGGCTTTGATCCATGGTGATCTAAAGTGAACAAGAAATGTTACTAGTACATTATTTAAAGTTTAGCAAGTTAATTTTCCAGAGTATCTAAATAATTATTATTTAAATATAATCAGATAAATGAATCACCTTTGACCAGAAAATCATCTCAGAATATGAAGATGGGTTATATCTTCTCTGTGATGTATGACAAGACATTTTTTTTAAATTTTTAAATTTTTTATTGAAGTACAGTTGATTTACAGTGTTGTGTTAGTTTCTGATATACAGCAAAGTGACTCAATTATATAGCTATATCGATATCTTCTTTTATATATTATTTTCCATTATCATTTATTACAGGATATTGAATATAGTTCCCTGTGCTATACAGTAGGAGCTTGTTGCTTATCTATTTTATATATAGCAGTTTGTATCTGCTAATCCCAAAGACCTAATTTATCCCTCTCCCCTCCCCTTTCCCCTTTGGTAACCATAAGTTTGCTTTCTATGTCTGTGTTCTGTTTCTGTTTTGTAAATAAGTTCATTTGTATCATATTTCATATTCCACATATAAGTTATATCATACGATATTTGTCTTTCTCTGTCTGACTTACTTCACTTAGTATGATAATCTCTAGGTCCATCCATGTTGCTGCAAATGGCATTATTTCATTCTTTTTATGGCTGAGTAGTATTCCATTGTATATATATACCACGTCTTCTTTATCCATTCATCTGTCAATGGACATTTAGGTTGCTTCCATGTCTTGGCTATTGTAAATAATGCTGGTATGAACATTGGGGTATATGTATCTTTCCAGATTAGAGTTTTGTCCAGATATATGCCCAGGAGTGGGATTGCTGGATCATATGGCAACTCTATTTTTAGTTTTTTGAGGAACCTCCATTCTGTTTCCATAGTGGTTGCACCAATTTATGTTCCCACCAACAGTGTAGGAGGGTTCCCTTTCCTCCACACCCTGTCCAGCATTTGTTATTTGTAGGCTTTTAAATGATGCCATTCTGACTGGTGTGAGGTGATATCTCATTGTAGTTTTGATTTGCATTTCTCTAATAATTAGCAATGTTGAGCATCTTTTCATGTGCCTGTTGACCATCTTGTATGTCTTCTTTGGAATAGAAGTGTCTATTCAGGTCTTCTGTCCATTTTTTGATTGGGTTGTTTAGTTTTTTTTGTTCTTGTTGTTGCTGTTATTGAGTTGTATGAGCTGTTTGCCCATTTTGGAGATTAAGTCCTTGTTGGCCACATCGTTTGCAAATATTTTCTCCCAGTCTGTAGGTAAGATATCTTATACTTAATCGCCTGTTAGCATGGGTTTAAGTGGTTGTAAGTACACTCAAATCTGTTTATATATGGTTTTGCTCTGTGTTTCATGTCTTCTTTCCAACTGATGCCACCCTTAGCCCTGTTTTATCAGTTCATCACATCTCCACCATCTGATTATCCCAACTCTTTCCCCAGAGTCTTAGAGTCTATCCTATATGCAATATCTAATTGTCCTTGTATAAAATATATCTACCGTCTGAAGTTTACATGCCTTACTTTGGTCCTTTGTGTAGCCAAAGGCCCACTAGTAACACTTTCATGTGCATTCAACTTTCCCTACTGGTGAGAGACGGGGGAGGATATAGAAATGGTCTTCCTTATTGAAAGAAGGGAACTGTGATGCTGAAGAGTAAAAGCAGTGCAGAGGGTTGGGTGGGGCTTTCAACAACAAAGAGAAGATGTGGCTAGAGATGGAGCAAGTGAGGTCAGGAAGGGCAGAGTTCGTTGTCATAGATAGCACGTGGGAAGGACAGTTACTTCTGAGGCATTCCTCATTTAATTAGGTGAAAGTTTCACATCACTCGCCGGTGCCAGAATTTCTCTTTAGGATACAGTTATCTTTGTTTAGTACAACAGTCAATAAATTTCTTGAGGTGGAAGGTAACACCATCAGACTGTAGATGTGGGTAGAAAATAAGGATCAGAGAAAAGAGCTACAATGTCTTACATAATGGAGTAAAGGGCCAGTGGAAACTACTCTTACTAAAGTGACTGTCGTTTTTGAAAACAAATGGTTAGTTTCTTTTCTTCCCTTCCCTCCTCCCTGTTCCTTTTCTTCTCCTCTTTATTCCTCCCCACTTCTTTCTCTCTCTCACTCGGTCCCCCTTCCTTTCATCATCTTTATTAAGGTATAAATTACAAACAACACAATTCACCAATTTTAAGTACAATATTTGCTGAATTTTGACAGATAAGTACAGTTCTATAGCTACCATCACTATTGAGATACAGAAGATTTCCATCACTCCAAAAAGTTTCCATGTGCCATTTGTAGCCATACCTTTGCCTACACATGCAACCACTGATTTACTGGACACATGCAACCGCTGATTTACTTTCTGTCACTATGTTTTACTTTCCTATATTGTCATATAAATGGAATGACACATCGATTGTGTTTGATTATAGTTAGTATGGTATACCTTCAATCCTTTACTTTTTATCTTTGTCTTTAAAGTGGATTCCTTGAGTTCAGCTTAAAGTTGGGTGTTGCTTTTTATTCAATCTTAAAATCTCTTAGTTGTCGTGTTCTTCCCATTTGCTTTTAATATAATTATTGATATGGTTGGGTTTAAATCTATACCATTCTGCTATTGTTTTCTATTTGTCCATCTGGCTTTTATTCATTATTTTCTTTTCTTTCCTACTTTCTTTTGGATTAATTGAGTATTTTTTATGTTTCCTTTTTATCTCCACTATTGGTTTATTAGCTTTGCTTTGTTTTATTGGTGATGACCTTCAGCTTACAAAATACAACTTTAGCTTATCATGGTCTACCTTCAAAGAATCTTATACCATTTTACTTATATTATAAGAAACTTGCAATAGTATATTTCCATCTTCCCTCTCCTAGCCTTTGTGCTATGGTTGTCATCCATTTCACTTCTACATATATAATATACCCCATAATAAACTGTCATTATTTTTTGCTTTCCAGTTTAGATAATCAGTTATCTTTTTCAGAGATTAAAAATGAAAAAAATTACTCCATACTTAACCATTTCTGGAATTTTTATCCCTTCTTGTGGCCCCAAATATCTCTCTGATATAGTCTTTTTCTGCCTAAAGTACTTCTTTTAACATTTATTTTTCCTGGCCTGCTAATGAGAAATTGTTCCTGCTTTGTATGTCTAAAACAGTCTTTATTTTGCCTTCATTTTAAAAGGATATTTTTCCTTGGTGTAGAATGTCAAGTGGACAGATTGTTCCCATCCCCCCACACCCAGTACTTTAAACATGTCCCTAACTATCTTCTGGCTCACATTGTTTCTAATGATATCTGCTATCATTCTATTTTTTTTCCTCTGTGACTTTATTTTTAAATTAATTAATTAATTAAATTTATTTTTTGGCTGCATTGGGTCTTCATTGCTGCACGCAGGCTTTCTCTAGTTTCGATGAGCAGAGGCTACTCTTCGTTGTGGTGCACGGGCTTCTCATTGCAGTGGCACCTCTTGTTGTGGCACATGGGCTTGGCTGCTCCACGGCATGTGGGATCTTCCCGGACCAGGGCTTGAACCCGTGTCCCCTGCATTGGCAGGCGGATTCTTAACCACTGTGCCACCAGGGAAGCCCCCTCTCTGTGACTTATTTCCTCTGACTGTTTTTAACATTTTCTCTTCATCACTGTTTTCAGCAATTTGATTATGATGTGCCTTGGTGTGCTTTTATTCACGTTTCTTCTTCTTGGTTTTGTCAAGCCTCCTGACTTTGTAGGTTTATAGTTTTCATCACAGTTTGAAAGTTTTTAGCCACTATTTCTTTGAATATTTTTTTCTGTCCCTTACTTTTCTAGGATTCTAATTACAGTTTACCCTTGAACAACATGGTTTAAACTGTGCAGGTACACTTATATGTGGTTTTTTTCAACAAATATGTACTACACCATCCATGGTCGTTTGAATCTGCAGATGCAGAACCACAGATATAGAGGACAGACTAAAGTTACACATGGATTTTCAACTGTGTGGAGGGTTGGTGCCCCAGTCCCCACGTTGTTTAAGGGTTAACTATACACATATGTCAGATCACTTGATATTGTCCCATAGTTCACTGAAGCTCTGTTCATTTTGTTCAGTCATTGTATTTGCATGTTTTATTTTGGATAGTTTCTATCGCTATGTATTAATGTTCTCCAATATTTCTTCTCCAGTGTCTAATGTGCTGTTAATCTCATCCAGTGTACTTACCATTTCAGCTATTGTATTTATCTATAGAAGTTCCATTTATGTTTTTTTTTTAACATTCCATCTCTCTCCTCATCATGCTCACACTCTTCTCTACCTTCTAGAACATATGGAGAATATGTATAAGGACTATCTTAATGTCTTTGCTTGCTAGTACTATCATTTCTATTTTTAATTTAAATTTTATTTTAATATAGTTGATTCACAATGTTGTGTTAGTTTCAGGTGTGCAGCAGAGTGATTCAGTTATACATATACATATATTCATTCTTTTTTAGATTCTTTTCTCATACAGGTTATCCCAGAATATTGAGTAGAATTCCCTGTGCTATACAGTAGGTCCTTGTTGGTAATCTATCTTATATATAGTAGTGTGTGTATGTTCTTTTTCTGGATCTGTTTTTATGGATTGATTTTTTTCTTGATTACGGGTAATGATTCTCCTGATTTTTTGAACACATTAATTTTTATTAACATTGTGAGTTTTACATGTTGGTTTTGGGATTTTATTGCATTCTTGTAATAAGTATTGGATTTTATGCTGACACATAGTTCAGATGCTTGGAATCAATTTTATACTTTCAAGTTTTATTTTTAAAGCTTTGTTATCTCCTGAGCAGCCTATAGTCTAGACTAATTTTGTCCAACTTCTGTTCCTTCTGGTGATTCTACCCAGTACCCATTTATTAGGAGGTCTTTCCACTTTTGATGGTGGGAACATATACTATTCCTGACCCTGTGTGTGGTCTAGGGATTGTTCTGTCTGTTTCTTTTTGGTGGTATTTACCTTACCATTAATACTTTCCTCACATACATGTGCATATTAGTACTTAGTTGAAGACTTGACAGGGCCTCTCACTGGATTTGCAAGAGCTCTTTCTCTGTGGCTGTACAATTCTCTCTAGGACTCTGCCCTACAAATCACAGGTTCCAGATACTATGGCCTACCCAGAGTCTAAACTCTATTTCTTCAACTCAAGGAGATTGCTGGGCTCTGTTTGGGTTCACCCTCATTGTGCTGTGCCCTGGAAACTCTATCCAGGCAGAGGGCTCACCTCATTTGTTGTTATTCCCTCATGGATCATTCTCTTGCATTGTCTATTTTTCAATGTCTGAAAACTGTTTAATGTTATTTTGTCTGCCTGTCTAATTGTTAAGCAAAAGGGTAAATATGGTCCCTCATGTCCAAAAGCCAGACTCTGAGATGCTGAATTTCTATAAGAAATAGTTTATGCTGTAGCAGTGTCAGCTACCCTTGTCTAATTGCACATCATCAGGAAAATCTATTCCACTCAGAAACACTCATGTGAATTTGCATGGCATCAGCATACATTTGGGCTCTCCAGATGGGAGTGGGAAACAAGGAATATGCATCCATCAGCAATGGGGCATTTAGGCACTGCAGCAACATGCATTGCTGTACCACATGAGGTTCTGAGTATGGAAGTCATAGGATAGAAGATTTGAATAGGTACCTCTAGATTCACTGACATGTTCTCCATAGGACACCATTCTATGTATGGAAGAGAATACAACCAAACTTGAAGTAAAATTGTAGTCATGATTTCATTTGCTTTAGAGATAGGAAACAAAGATGGACTTTAATACCCTCAGAAGCTGCCAATTTATTGTAGATGATTAAGCTTAGAGCATAGGGGAAAAAAAAGACTAGTTATGGATGGACCATAAAGTCTTTACTGAAGACAGGAGACTGAATCAGGTTACTATTAGGTCAACACAAATCCAACTGTGTCAACTCATTCCATCAAACTTTTGTCTTACCCACAGGATAAAGACTAAGTTTGTTACTATGGCAGCTGAAGTTATTCATGAGTTTGCCCAGTCTATCTAACCATTATCATCTCCATTTGTATCTCTATGTCATGCATATTTTGTACTGCACAGCAATTTACTATGTCTAAAATATATTCCAAGTTTGCACTCCTCTCTGTATCTCTATAGGCATCACTCTAGGACAAGCCTAGACTCCAGAATTAGCCTGTTAACTGGTCACTGGGATTCTGGCATAAGAGGACCTTCATAATCTATTTCCCAGCCTGTAGACAGAATGATCCCGTAAAACCCCATATCTTACTTTGCCATTTTCCTGCTTAAAATCCTGACAATGGCCTCTTATTTCTTAAAATCCTTAACATTGACCACAGGTCCATTTATGATCTACCCCTACTTCTCTCTCTCCATTCTCAACATGTGTGACTTTTCCCCTTGCTTACTATGTATCATTCACACTTGGGTCTCCTTTTAGTTTCCCAGAAATGCCAAGTTACATCCTAGCTCAGGGTCTTTGTAGACATTATTCCCTCTGCCTAGAGTGTTCTTCCTCCTTTTCTTCCTTTGGATAAATGTGTGCTCATCCTTCAGATGTCAAGTGTAGGCTTATTTCTTCCCCGATCTATGACTGTGCTATTTTTTTCTTCTTTTATAGCACTCACCACAATTTATAATTAAGTATTGATATGTGTGAGATTATATGATTAATTTTATTTCTTCCTACTAGATAATAATCATTTGTACCATGCACATTTCTGTCACTAGAATATGAGCGACTCAAAGACAGGTGCTGGATTGTATTTGTCTTAGTATCTCTGGTGCCTTTCATAGTACCTAGCATGGAGAAGGTGCTCAATGAATGTTTATTGAACTCTTAAGATTTAAGGTCCTATGGTCTAGAAGCAAGGTCATAAAGTCTAAACTCATGTGTATGTTTGTTAGAATTGCATAGTATTAAAAACATATTAAATGCCAACATTAACAATATGGAGATATTATATAAGAATCTGGTTGCTGGTTTCTCTTAAAGAATAACAACAAAAACAAATAAAAACCTGGAGATCTGGTGACACGGGATCAAATTCCTGCATAGAATTTGGCTGGATCTGAGTTCTGGCTGCCCCCTTCAGATAGGACACTAGCTATCTGATCACCAGTCCCTACTGGACTAAATTTTTCATTGAATTACCCTCCTGGCTTCTGTAGGCATCTAAGTTTAAGCTTAACACGGGACTCTGTTGTATCTTTTTTTCCCCCACAAAAGATATCCTTTTGACACTGATAACCAATATTTAATAGGCTGAACTTTCACTCCATTGATAAAAAGGATTTGAGTGTTAAAATTATCAGGAGCTGAGAAATGTTAAAAGCTGAAATAACTTCCTGTGAATAATAATATTATTCCAGTCTAAGTCAAAAAGAAAAAAGAGTTTATGAGGAAGAGTCTCTGCTAATAAACACAATGAATTATCTCTGGAAAGTTGCAAAATAGCTTTGGTAGCAAAGCACAAACAGGACTGATAAGGAGATCTGCCCTCTCAGATTAAACCTTTTTTGTTGACTGGAATTCTCATGGCAAGTTGTTGACTAAAGCTATGTTGAATCAAGCATGATGACCCTTATCAATGCTTCATGCTTTGTGATCTCATGAAGTTAAAAAACAATGTTTCTGGACATAATACTTCCACTGTTCCAACTGTGATTCTACTATAGGAAATTCCTATAGTAGCAAATGGAATTCATAAGCTCTCAAAAGGACAAAATGTGATATTCTTTGTAGGGTGAGAGAGAACTTTTGAAGTTCTTCCTCTTTCTCTGGATAAACATATCCTATAGGTCAGTTTACTCATTCCCTGACCTCTGATATATATCATATAATTTCACAAATATTTAATTAAAAATTGTGATGATACTATAATTAAAATATTTGTGAAATTATATGATTAACGATACTTTCTCCTGCTAGGCTGTGGGAGAAAGTACATGAGTTTGCGAGCAAGAATTGAAATTTCTTGGTTGTACCACTTGCTAACTGTGTGAATTTGCGAAAATTTCTTAACCTCCCTTTCAGCCTCAATTTTCTCATTCATAACTTAAGATAATATAATCATTTTCTAGCAACAATATTATCATTTTGATGGGTTCTGAGGACTGAAAAATATAGGTAAAATGTCTGGCACCTAACCAATGCTATGGCAACCTGTGCTAATATACTTTAGTATTTTGGCTATTTCCTTTCCAAGCCATTTTTAAATTAATATAACCTCTTTCATTTATGAAGAAATGAACTTCATACTTTGATATGATTTATCTTGTGTTCTTAATTTCTCTTAATACATGTGAGAAAGACTGAATCTATTCTAAAGGGGGTAAGAACTAGTAGTAAGATCAGGTAACTGCTCACAATCACTGGCAAAATTAATACGTTTCAGAGCAGGTGGAAAATAACACATGGTCTCTACTTTCCAATCTGGTCCTCAGTCCCTCAGTTTAGTTCAGTAATGATTGTCATCATCATCATCTATGTTCCAGGCTCTGGGCTAGGTGCCAGGGCACAAATGTAAGGAAGACAGCCTGAGACCTTGAGGGGCTCACAGACCAGTTAATAGTAGATTACATGCTGATGCACTGGTTGTGATGGATTTCACTTCTAGATTTCTTCTAGGGCCACTTCAATGGAGAAGCCATAATCAGAACACATTGTTCAACTGTAATGACAGCAACCAATATAATTTTCTAAGAATCACGTAAGAGGCTCTAACACATGCTAGATACAGCAGTGTAACCAATTATCCAACAATATCAAATTTAATTTTAAATGATGTTACATATCCAGGTTTATTTGAACATATAGTGGTCTTTAATATCTACCTCATTGACCAGAGTAAATTACTGAGAATTTCACATTCACATGTTAGTTAAACATAAGATAAAGAGACAGCAGAAGCAAGAAGAACTACAATCCTGCAGCCAAAAACCACATTCACAGAAAGATAGACAAGATGAAAAGGCAGAGGGCTATGTACCAGATGAAGGAACAAGATAAAACCCCAGAAAAACAACCAACTGAAGTGGAGATAGGCAACCTTCCAGAAAAAGAATTCAGAATAATGATAGTGAAGATGATCCAGGACCTTGGAAAAAGAATGGAGGCAAAGACCGAGAAGATGCTAGAAATGTTTAACAAATACCTAGAAGAATTAAAGAACAAACAAACAGAGATGAACAATACAATAATTGAAATGAAAACTACACTAGAAGGAATCATTAGCAGAATAACTGAGGCAGAAGAACAGATAAGTGACCTGGAAGACAGAATGGTGGAATTCACTGCTGTGGACCAGAATAAAGAAAAAAGAATGAAAAGAAATGAAGACAGCCTAAGAGACTTCAGGGACAACATTAAATGCAACAACATTCACATTATAGTGGTCCCAGAAGGATAAGAGAGAGAGAAAGGACCCAATAAAATATTTGAAGAGATTATAGTCGAAAACTTCCCTAACATGGGAAAGGAAATAGCCACCCAAGTCCAGGAAGCACAGAAAGTCCCATACAGGATAAACCCAAGGAGGAACATGCCGAGACACATAGTAATCAAATTGACAAAAATTAAAGACAAAGAAAAATTATTGAAAGCAGCAAGGGAAAAATGACAAATAAAATACAAGGGAGGGCTTCCCTGGCAGTGCAGTGGTTGAGAGTCTGCCTGCCGATGCAGGGGAGGCGGGTTCATGTCCCAGTCCGGGAAGATCCCACATGCCGCAGAGTGGCTGGGCCCGTGAGCCATGGCCACTGGGGCTGCGTGTCCGGAGCCTGTGCTCCACAACGGGAGAGGCCACAACAGTGAGAGGCCCATGTACCGCAAAAAAAAAAAAAAAAAAAAATACAAGGGAACTCCCATAAGGTTAACAGCTGATTTCTCAGCAGAAACTCTATAAGCCAGAAGGGAGTGGCATGATATACTTAAAGTGATGAAACGGTAGAACCTACAACCAATATTACTCTACCTGGCAAGGATCTCATTCAGATTCAATGGAAAAATCAAAAGCTTTACAGACAAGGAAAAGCAAAGAGAATTCAGCACCACCAAATCAGCTCTACAACAAATGCTAAAGGAACTTCTCTAAGTGGGAAACACAAGAGAAGAAAAGGACCTACAACTACAAACCCAAAACAATTAAGAAAATGGCAATAGGAATATACATATCAATAATTACCTTAACATGAATGGATTAAATGCTCCAACCAAAAGACACAGGCTTGCTGAATGGATACAAAAACAAGACCCATATATATGCTGTCTACAAGAGACCCACTTCAGTCCTAAGGACACATACAGACAGAAAGTCAGGGGATGGAAGAAGATATTCCATGCAAATGGAAATCAAAAGAAAGCTGGCATAGCAATACTCATATCAGATAAAATAGACTTTAAAATAAAGAATGTTAAAAAGAAACAAGGAAAGACACTACACAATGATCAAGGGATCAAACCAAGAAGAAGATATAACAATTATAAATATATATGTACCCAAAATAGGAGCACCTCAGTAAATAAGGCAACTGCTAAGAGCTATAAAAGAGGAAATCAACAATAACACAATAATAGTGGGGGACTTTAACACCTCACTTAAACCAATGGACAGATCAACCAAAATGAAAATAAATAAGGGAACAGAAGCTTTAAATGACACGATAGACCAGATAGATTTAATTGATATTTATAGGACATTCCATCCAAAAACAGCAGATTACACTTTCTTCTCAAGTGCACATGAAACATTCTCTAGGATAGATCACATCTTGGGTCACAAATCAAGCCTCCGTAAATTTAAGAAAGTTGAAGTCATATCAAGAATCTTTTTTGACCACAACGCTATGAGATTAGAAATGAATTACAGGGAAAAAAAATAAAAAACGCAAACACATGGAGGCTAAAGAATACATTACTAAATAACCAAGAGATCACTGAGGAAATCAAAGAGGAAATCAAAAACTACCTAGAGACAAATGACAATGAAAACACGATGATCCAAAACCTATGGGATGCAGCAAAGCAGTTCTAAGAGGGAAGTTTATAGCTATACAAGCCTACCTCAAGAAACAAGAAAAATCTCAAATAAACAATCTAACCTTACACCTAAAGGAACTAGAGAAAGAAGAACAAACAAAATCCAAAGTTAGCAGAAGGAAAGAAATCATAAAGATCAGAGCAGAAATAGATGAAATAGAAACAAAGAAAACAATAGCAAAGATAAATAAAACTAAAAGCTGGTTCCTTGAGAAGATAAACAAAATTGATAAACCGTTAGCCATACTCATCAAGAAAAAGAGGGAGAGGATTCAAATCAATAAAATTAGAAATGAAAAAGGAGAAGTTACAACAGACACTGCAGAAATACAAAGCATCCTAAGAGACTACTACAAGCAGCTCTATGCCAATAAAATGGTCAACCTGGAAGAAATGGACAAATTCTTAGAAAGGTGTAACCTTCCAAGACTGAACAAGGAGGAAACAGAAAATATGAACAGACCAATCACAAGTAATGAACTTGAAACTGTGACTAAAAATCTTCCAACAAACAAAAGTCCAGGACTGGATGGCTTCACAGGTGAATTCAATCAAACATTTAGAGGAGAGCTAACACCCATCCTTCTCAAACTCTTCCACAAAATTGCAGAGGAAGGAACACTCCAAAACTCATTCTGTGAGGCCACCATCACCCTGATACCAAAACCAGACAAAGATACTACAAAAAAAGAAAATTACAGACCAATATCACTGATGAATATAGATGCAAAAGTCCTCAACAAAATACTAGCAAACAGAATCCAACAACACATTAAAAGGATCATACACCATGATCAAGTGGGATTTATCCCAGGGATGCAAGGATTCTTCAATATATGCAAATCAATCAATGTGACACACCATATTGACAAATTGAAGAAGAAAAATCATAGGAACATCTCAATAGATGCAGAAAAGGCTTTTGACAAAATTCAACACCCATTTATGATAAAAACTCTCCGGAAAGTGGGCATAGAGGAAACCTACATCAACATAATATGACACGTACGACAAACCCACAGCAAACATCATACTCAATGGTGAAAAACTGAAAGTATTTACTCTAAGATCAAGAACAAGACCAGAATGTCCACTCTCACCACTATTATTCAACATAGTTTTGGAAGTCCTAGCTATGAAAATCAGAGAAGAAAAAGAAATAAAAGGACTACACATTGGAAAAGAAGAAGTAAAACTGTCACTGTTTGCAGATGACATGATACTATATACAGAGGATCCTAAAGATGCCACCAGAAAACTACTAGAGCTAATCAATGCATTTGGTAAAGTTGCAGGATACAAAATTAATGCACAGAAATCTCTTGCATTCCTGTACACTAATGATGAAAAATCTGAAAGAGAAATTAAGGATACACTCCCATTTACCATTGCAACAAAAAGAATAAAATACCTAGGAATATACCTACCTAGGGAGACAAAAGACCTGTATGCAGAAAACTATAATATACTGATGAAAGAAATTAAAGATGATACCAACAGATGGAGCGATATACCATGTTCTTGGATTGGAAGAATCAATATTGTGAAAATGACTGTATTACCCAAAGCAATCTGCAGATTCAATGCAATCCCTATAAAATTACCAATGGCATTTTTTATGGAACTACAACAAAAAAATCTTAAAATTTGTATGGAGACACAAAAGACCCCGAATAGCCAAAGCAGTCTTGAGGGGAAAAAACGGAGCTAGAGGAATTAGACTCCCTGACATCAGACTATACTATAAAGCTACAGTAATCAAGACAATATGTTACTGGCACTAAAACAGAAACATAGATCAATGGAACAAGATAGAAAGCCCAGAGATAAACCCACACACCTGTGGTCAACTAATCTGTGACAAAGGAGGCAAGGATATACAATGGAGAAAAGACAGTCTGTTCAATAAGCGGTGCTGGGACAACTGGACAGCTACATGTAAAAGAATGAAATTAGAACATTCCCTAGCACCATACACAAAAATAAATTCAAAATGTATTAGAGACCTAAATGTAAGATCGGACATGCTAAAACTCTTAGAGGAAAACATAGGAAGAACACTCTTTGACATAAATTACAGCAAGATCTTTTTTGATCCACCTCCTAGAGTAATGGAAATATAAATTAACAAATGGTATCTAATGAAACTTCAAAGCTTTTGCACAGCAAAGGAAACCATAAACAATATGAAAAGACAATCCTTAGAATGTGAGAAAATATTTGCAAACGAATCAACAGACAAAGAATTAATCTCCAAAATATATAAACAGCTCATGCAGCTCAATATTAAAAAAACAAACAACCCAATCCAAAAATGGGCAGAAGACCTAAATAGATGTTTCTCCAAAGAAGACATACAGATGGCCAAGAGGCACATGAAAAGCTGCTCAATATCACTAATTATTAGAGAAATGCAAATCAAAACTCCAGTGAGGTATCATCTCACACCAGTTAGAATGGGCATCATCAGAAAATCTACAAACAGCAAATGCTGGAGAGGGTGTGGAGAAAAGGGGACCCTCTTACACTATTGGTGGGAATGTAAATTGATACAGCCACTGTGGAGAACAGTATGGAGATTCCTTAAAAAACTAAAAGTAGAATTACCATATGATCCAGCAATCCCACTACAGGGCATATACCCAGAGAAAACCATAGTTAAAACAGAGACATGCAGGACTTCCCTGGTGGCGCAGTGGTTAAGAATCCGCCTGCCAATGCAGGGGACACGGGTTTGAGCCCTGGTCAGGGAAGATCCCACATGTCATGGAGCAACTAAGCCTGTGTGCCACAACTACTGAGCCTGCGTGCCACAACTACTGAAGCCCGTGTGCCTAGAGCCTGTGCTCCACAGCAAGAGAAGCCACTGCAATGAGGAGCCCGTGCACTGCAGCGAAGAGTAGCCCCCATTCACCACAACTAAGAAAGCCTGTGCACAACAACGAAGACCCAACGAAGACCCATAAATAAATAAATAAATAAATAAATTTACAGAATAAAGTTAAAAAAAAAAAAAGACACACGCACCCCAATGTTCATTGCAGCACTGTTTACAATAACCATGTCATGGAAGCAACCTAAATGCCCATCAACAGACAAATGGATAAAGAAGATGTGGTAAATACATATAATGGAATATTACTCAGCCATAAAAAGAAACGAAATTGGGTCATTTGTTGAGACGTGGATGGATCTAGAGACTGTCTTACAGAGTGAAGCAAGTCAGAAAGAGAAAAACAAATATCGTATATTAATGCATATATGTGGAACCTAGAAAAATGGTACAGATGAACCGGTTAGCAGTGCAGAAATTCAGACCAGATGTAGAGAACATACGTATGAACACCAAGGAGGGAAAGCGGCAGGGGGGTTGTGGTGGTGGTGTGATGAATTGGGAGATTGGGATTGACATGTACACACTGATGTGTATAAAATGGATGACTAATAAGAACCTGCTGTATAACAAAATACATAAAATATAATTCAAAAATTTTAAAAGAGAATTATAAGTGGAATATATATAAAAACACATAAGATAAATTTCAAATAATTGAATGATTTTAATTCTTACTATACTACTAAAAGATTAATTGTGAACATATTGAAACAAATAAATTTGCATATGGAGATAGATTCTGTAATTATACTGAGTGAGGATTACTAATGAGACAATTTGGGGATAATTTTTCAATGCTTTAATTCTTTTCATTCCAAAGTATTTTCTTTTACCTTTCATCTACAATAAAACAGGCATGTTGTATATTTGATTTTGCAACCTATATAACATGAGGTATGAAATATAAATAGCTATTTAGAGGAAGCATTTATGAAATACATTTTTGGCAAATCTGATTTTGACTTTGTAATCAAAACAAAAAGTTTAAAACTCTTAACCAAAAAGATGAGAAATAGACAGGAAAGACTATTATGCTAGAGCACAAAAAGTCCTTGTTTAGCTTCTCACTAGAATAAATTCTTTATACAAGGGCAGCCCTTTATTTCATATTTTTTCAATTCTGTTCATTTCCTGCTTAGTCCATAGTCAGCTTTGTGATTTGTTTACCCTTGTCATGATGAACTAATTATTTGCCAAGAGCCTCTGAGTGTTTTTTTTCCAAATGTAAAATGGTGCGTACAAGCTTTGGAAAAATTACATAAAGAGCCACTTTGGTCATCCATTAGGGTGCTTGTTCATGAAATCCTCCCTTGTTATTTATTTTTTTGGACAGCTCCTTTCCTCTCCATTTAATAAATTTAGTGAACAGTTCAGTGTGCATTTAAAGATTCAGAACATTCTTTTAGAAGCTATAATTTAGGCGGTGGGCAAATTAGAGTGCTGATGTTTTGTAAAGAGCCTGGTTTCATTGCATAGGGAGTGCAAGTCTCTTTCATAGGAGAGTTCATAGTTTTTAGATTTACAAGAATTATTATATTAGCCCTTACAATTTGTTTCAGGTATTTATCATATACTCAAAGAAGTATCTATATAAGCCCAAAATATCCAGATGCAAAGTGAAAAATGTAATTGACTACATGATGTCAAGCACTGGAATGTTTTGAAAAAATATTTTTTCATATAGAGAATTTGGCAACACTTAGATGCAAAGAACAATCTCTGGTGGAAAAGTTATTCATTTACTTGCTTGTTTATTTATTTATTACTTGGAGAGTTGGCTTACCAGCAGACAGCTGGATATTATAGAACTCATTTTGTTGTATAGTACTCATAATGCAACTCACACATTTAAATTGTGAGAATATAAATCAAAGAATAATATTAAGATTACCTCTGAAACAAACTTTTAAAGGTAATGGACCAAAACAGCTTCAGAAATCTTACTGGACAATAGAATTTGCTCAAATCAAACAGTTCAGCATGTACTGGCTATAGAGTTTCTGAAATTTTAGCCTCAAATTGAAATTCTTTTAGTGATAAAAAGTTTTAAAATGATTAAGTACAGCTGCAGATATTTTATTTACTGGTTTAAAAACATATTCCTATTAAATACATTTCTAAAAGGAATGTTCTGTAACAGAACATTTGTCTATCCTGCCAAAAGGGTTACCCATCATTGTCCTACGTAACACTGTACACCTGGGGATGGGGTGTAACTGGGAGTAATTTGGAAACACCATACTACAACTTGGCATTTATGTCAGTTGCTTCCAATTTATGGATGAAAGGCCATCATGAGACTTCCACACTAAATACAGTAACATCTTTCCTTGCCAGGACTCAGATTTCCAATTATCTCCTAGCTAAAGCATAGCCAAGTATTTAAAAAGCAACAAGGTTCCTGGACAACCAAAATAAATGTTACACAATCCATGAATGAAAGCTCAGGGTCTTTACCTGTAGACAATACCAGAGACAGTAATGTAGTTTGTTTTTACTCTTAGACTGCACACAGTTCTAACATTTGTGGATCTTTGTAAAATCTCAAAGTAGAGTGGAAGTAATGGTTTAGAAAGGGATTTGAATTTTCCTCCTTACTCTTCTGTTTTAAAAAAAAGTCTGGGAAAGTATAACATTTAGAGAGATTTGCATCCAAAGTGATTAAAGGAAAGTATCTTACACTTAAAGAAGGAAACCTCAAACTATCTGGAAAACATTCTTATCCAGAACAACTCATTCATTATGTCCTCCTGGACAACTGAAGTTTTCTATGCAATTTTAGTTCATTTTGTCTTCTAAATTCCATCGTGGAGTTTTATTTCATTTGAGTGGAAATAAAATGACGAGCACTATATAAAGCCAAGGTCTTCATTCAATCTAAGCTTCTGGAAACCAAATTTAATGTCTGCAATATAAACAGCCATGAAAGAACCACAGCAATAACACTCTGCTTATTGTGTGCAACTATGTGCCAAAAACCTCAACATACATTATGACCAACCCTTGCAATAACTTTAGATGGGAGGAATTGCTATCCCCATTTTATAGATATAAAACTGAGAGTTAGAGGTAAAGGAAATTTTCTAGGTAAACTTAGGGTTCAAACCCAGGTCATTCTGGCTCTAAAGCCAGCATTCCTTCCATGGCTACCTTTTTCTTCTAGCTGATGACAGTAGGTCTCCAAATCTTTAGTGGGGCTCAAGGATTAATTCACAGATAAGGAAGATTGCTGTCTAGGTTGGATCATTCACTGATTAGATCAAGCAGCCACACAGGCAAGAATTGAGTCCTCTCTCAAGCCACTTATATTGTTTCAACCTCTCACCATTCATCTCTCAAATATCTACCTCTGACATAAAGGAATCTGGATTCTCTTGTAGCTGACTCAGCATGTAGTTAATTTATTTCCACTCCTGAAAAAATAGTTCAAACCATAGAAGGAGGCTATGGGTGAGGGTGAGTGTCAGACATGAACGAGGAGGAGATGTTTGTTTTATCCTCAGAGAGGGCGTGATAAAATGAATAGAAGCCTTGTCTTATTTTTTATTTTTATTTTTCACCACAAAGGACACTTTTTAGCTGTTTACTAGATTTGCATCTCATTTCTAAGACAACATTTGACTTTCCCCATCAATCTGTGCTTACCTTTCTCAGACTCATGAAACCAGGGGCAATAACCAAGTGACCAATGGAAGTGGTGGGACCATTTTAAACGATTGCTCCTAAGTGATTCTGGCCATAGGGGAGTGTAGGGACAAATAAACAGTAAAGGAAGGGGGATACTGTTGCAAGGTTCATTCCCTGTGCAGACAGCTTAGCTGGAATACAAAGTCCACAACACTTACCTCCTCCCACACCTGAAACAGAACCTGCATGGGACATTCTGAGGGTTCTCCCCTCATGCATTGTGTTGCTGAATTCCTGATGCAGTCATCTGGAATCCTTATAAGTAGGTGATTCTTCACTATGTCACTATGCCATTGCATGCTACCTCACCCAGAGTCTTGCCAAAGTGCCTTTTTAAGATGCCTGAAATTACAGTTAATGCTTCATTGTTTTTCCTCAAGCCAAATATTGAGTGATAATACTAATAGTCCTGGGGAGGTTAGTTCATTGACTTATAATCAGTCATTTATATGTTGTCAGAATGAGTTTGATAACAATTTACATAGGAAACAATAAATATAAAAGTCAGTTTCTAATCCCTATATTGTCAAATAAATATTAAATTATTTGAGCATATTTTAAAATTTTTAATTGAGATATAATTGACATATAACATTATAATTTGAACACATTTTGATTGAAGAATTACCTTTACCATCATAGCTAATATTTATCAAGTGCTTATTATATGCCACGCATTGTTCTAATATTTCATGACAACAAACCTATATGAAGTAAGTGTAATTACTATCCCCATTTTATAGATGAGAAAGATGAGGCACAGAGAGGTTAAGTAACTTTTCAAAAGTCACCTAGCTAATAAGTGTCTCAGCCAGGATTTGCACCAGGCATCTAGTTCCAGAACCTACATTGTAAACCACTCTCCTACTCAGTTCTTCTCTTCAAAGGTATATTGGCTGGAACACATGGGAAAAAGAAGATTTGTGAATCATGAAGGGTTAAAATTTATTTTTAAATGTTATTATACCAATATCTATTACAATATGGATAATTTTCTTATATCAGTTCTTAACAAAACTCTGCTCTGCTTAATGTGGTCTGAACATCAACATAATGGAAATAATCAGAACAATATCAACATGGGTATTTACCATCCTGTGGCTGATGTAGTCACTTTTATCACCACCATCTTCATGATCTTCACCATCACTGTTATCATCATCATCATTGTCATTATTTATTGAGGGCTTACCAGGTTCCAGGAACCATGTTTAGTTTGTTACCTAAGTGATCTCATTTGATCCTCAAAGTAATCTTATGGAATGGGTATAATCGTTTTCATTTTATAGACGAGAAAACTGAGGCTCAGAGATGCTAAGGTCATAGAACCAGAAATTGTAAAGTTGGAATTTGAATTTAAGTCTGCCTTCAAAGCTTATGTTCTTAAGTACTTCACTATGTCCAAAATTTTAATACTACATCTACTACCACTGTCACCACCAAATATCACTTATTAAGTGCCATCTATGTGCCAGGCTAGTCCTATGTTGCTATTTCTAACTATGTCTCATGAGCCAAATCCAGTCAACTGCCTGTTTTTGTAAATAAAGTTTTACTGGGACACAGCCATGTGCATCCATTTACATATCGTCTATGGCTGCTTTTGTACTAAAGAGTAGAGTTGAGTAGTTGCAACAGAGATTCCACAGCTCACATAGCCCAAAATATTTACTGGCTCTTCACAGAAAAGTATGCAGACCCCTGCCTTAACCCATCTTGCAATATATGTATTATTATTCTCATTTTGCAGAGGAACATATTGGAGTTCATAAAGATTAGGTAACTTGCCCATCCAACTATTAAAAAACAAGAACCTACCAAAAAACTGAGGTCCAGATGACCCCAGAACTTTTTCATTTTCCTCTTTGAAATCTACAAAGGCAACAACTTTTATAATTACCAGTTGCAGGAAAGGAGATTTCTCTAACTTGGTCAACAATATGGCTTAAAATGTTTGACACAGGTAGTAAAGAGTTGTAAGATTTCCCTTGTCAGAGGGATGTTAAATTCCTCTTACCTTCTGAGAATTTACTGTACTTAATTCCTTGAGGATGGATGCTTAAGGGCTTGTCTGCCTTATTCTTAAAGTGAACTTTCATGATGTCTCCAACTTCAGCATATAAAGTAGGCCCAAGAAGTCCTATGAAAACAAGGATTTAAAATATGTTTGTGTTCAGGATTACCAAGACAGAGCTGCTAAGCAAGAACAACATGCAGAAAACCCCACGGGTGATTGCCGTCATTCCTCTCAGTCCTGAGGCTGACCTGCTTATCTTCAACCTAGAAGGCTTTGCCAGCTCATTAACTCTATATTACATGCAGGCAGATAAGGATGGGAAGGTAGAAACACTTGGCTTGGGCCCAAAGCTAGTTAAGAGAGTAGAAGAAATCGTTCTGACCATGTCCACCCCATTCTGATCCATTGTCATTCCAGGGGAGACTACAATCTTGGGTCAAGAAAGATGTTCATTTTCACTTATAATGTAGGAAGGGTGACTGGCTACTTTAGATCTCTCTGAAGGGGAGACCTCAGAGACCTAAATGAAGTCAGGGAGCAAATCAGACTGTTCTCTGGTCCTGAGGCAAATTCAAAGTCCCTGAGGCAGGAGCTTGATGTATCCAAAGAACAGTCAGACAAACAGTGTGGCCAGAGTGAGAAAAGTTGGGGGTGGAGGGGGCAGATCACCCCCTATGGGCCATGGTAAAGGCTCTGGATTTTCTTCTAAGTGAAATGGGAAATCACTGGAGCTTTGTGCAACAGAGAGACATGGTCTGATATGTTTTAAAAGTTCAACCTACTGGGCATATGCCCAGGGAAAAACATAATTCAAAAAGACACATGCACCCCAATGTTCAGCACTATTTACAATAGCCAGGACATGGAAACAACCTAAATGTCCATCGACAGATGAATGGATAAAGAAGATGTGGTACATATATACAGTGGAATATTACTCAGCCGTAAAAAGGAATGAAATTGGGTCATTTGTAGAGACATGGATGGACCTAGAGACTGTCATACAGAGTAAGTCAGAAAGAGAAAAACAAACATCATATATTAACGCATATATGTGGAATCTAGAAAAACGGTACCGATGAACCCGTTTGCAGGGCAGAAATAGAGACACAGATGTAGAGAACAAACGTATGGACACCAAGGGGGGAAAGCGGGGTGTGTGTGTGTGTGTGTGTGATGAATTGGGAGATTGAGATTGACATATATACACTAATATGTATAAAATAGATAACTAATAAGAACCCGCTGTATAAACAAATAAATAAATAAATAAATATTTTTAAAAAGTTCATCCTAGCTGCTGTGTAGAAAACATTCTGTGTAGTGACAAGAGTGGAAGCAGAACAGGTGGTGTAAATGAGAGACAAGAGTGTATTGGGCCAGCATGTGTAGCAATGAAGTGGGGAGAAGAGGTTGGATTCTGGACATTTCAACAGTAGAGCCAGCAAATTTGCTGAGGAGTTGGATGTGGCACTTGAGAGAGAGAAGTCAAGGATGACACCAAGGTTTTTGATCTGAGCAACTGGATAAATAATGTTATCAGTTACTTTGATGGGGACATAGCGGGGAGAGCAGGTTAGGGTGCAGAAATCAAGAGTGAGGTTTCACTTACTACGTCCCAGGCACTGTGCTAGGCTCTGGGGCCACATGGATAAATAAGGCGCCGTCCCTGTCCTTAAGGAGATCACAAGCTCGTTTAGAGATAGACATTCGGTAGGAGCTACTGCTGAGATACGGGCCAAGTGCTACGGGAGCAGAGAGGATGAAGGACCAATTCTGTCTGCGGAGTTAAGGGAAGAGTTGATATTTGAGTCAGATTTTTGAAGAATCGTATATTAGAATTTCCCAAAGTGTAGTTCTTGGATGCTCTGCATCAGAATCAGTGAGGGTCTAACTAAAAGGCAGACTCCCAAGTAAATACTATCTCAGCCTCAATGAACCTGAGTCTCTGGAGGTGGGGTTTGGGAACCTGCATTTTAGGTATGTGTTCCTGAGTGATTCTGATGTCCTCTAAGGCTTGAGAACCTGTCACCAAAAGCCCTCTTTCAGACAATTGACTGTTCTGACTTCCAAGCCATCCATAAGCTCTCATGGGGTTGGCTTCTGCCCATTAGGAATCACAGGAGCAGGAAAGGGAAGTTACAGTAGTCATGGAGTTCAGCTGGCATTTGTTTGCAGTGGCGATAATTATCAACATCCCTCTTGATATATTTGAGCACTCTAAGTCCTTACATTAAACCTCCCAATACATCTTTAAGGTAGATATTAAGATCTTTATTTTATAGATGAGGAAACTGAGCCTCAGAGAATTTAAATATCTTGCCCAATATTATACAGCTAATTAGAGGCAGAGCCATGATTTAAACTTAAATCTGTGTGATTCTAGATACTGAGCTTTTAACCACCTCTTTGTATTGCAGCCCCCCACTTTGTAGTTATTTATTCATTCAACAAATATTGAGTGCTCACATTATCCTAGGTGTTAGAATTGCAATGGTGAGTAAAATAGATGTACCCCCTGCCTTCACAGAGCTTAGAAAATAGAAGGAAAGACAGATTTTAACAAATGATCACACAAATATTGAACTACAAACTGTGGTTCATATTATGAAAGAAAAGTATAGGATTCTTTTAAGAGCATTTGACAGAGGCATCTAGTCTAATCTTAGAGGCAGGGAGGGAATCGGGGTTGGGAAATGCTTCCCTGAGGAAGCATTAGCTGAAGTCCAAAGGCAAAGAGGCAAAGGGATAGACAAGGGCATTCCAGGGAGTGGGATTAGCACGTGCAAAGGCCCTGAGGTGCCAGAAAACTTGGCCTATTCAGAGAACTGACAGCCGTGGGAAGGTAGAGCTTAGTAGGTAAGAGAGATAGGCAGAAAGTGAAGCCAAAGGCATGATCAGAGGTCCAGTCACATAGGGCCTTGTAGGCCTCTTAGACTTTTGCTTTTTAACCTAAGAGTATCTGGAAGCAGGGATGTGACATGAACCACATATTGGTTTTTAAACCTCTGGCTGCATTTGTGGAGTGTGATCTGGGGAGAAACCAGAGTGAATGTTGAGAGAATAGATGGAATGCTCCAGGAGAGAGATGTTGGTGACTTGACTTAGTTTAAAGTTAGGGCAATGGAGATAATAAGGAGAGAACGTATTAGAGAGCTATTTAGGAAATCAAATTGTCAGGACTTGATGGGTTCAACATGGAGTGGAGGATGAGGGAGATCAAGTTTTCATGGATGGCTGATGAGGTTCTGGCTTGGAGGGCTGGGTGGATGAGGGTGCCATTCTCTGAAATGGAGGATGTTGAGGGAGGGTTTTGTTTGGTGGGTGTGGTAGGCAGGATAATGGCCTCCCAGAGATGTCCCTGTCCTAATCCCTGGGACCCATGAATATGCTACCTTATGTGGCAAAATGGATTCTGTGGATGTGATTAAGTTAAAGATCATTGAGATGGGAACAGTTTCCTGGATTATCCAGGTGGGCCCAATGTAATCATAAAATCTCTCATAAAAGGAATGCAGGAGTATCTGAGTTAGCAATTGGAAGATGCTACCTGCTGGCTTTGAAGATGGCAGAAGGGGCCATGAGCCCATGAGTGCAGGTGGCTTCTAGTAACTGGAAGAGGCAAGGAAACGATTCTCCCCTAGAGCCTCCAGAAGAAGTAGAGCTCTATGAACACCTTGATTTTAACCCAGTGAAACTCATTTTGGACTTCTGGCCTCAAGAGCTCTAAGATAATAAATTTGTGTTGTTTTATGCCCCTAAGTTTGTGGTAATGTGTTGCAGGAATAGAAAACTAATTTCCTATTAGCATTGATAAAATGTGATCTCTGAGATAGAGGTCCTATCTTTCCCCAACTCCTATCTTTCCCCCCACTTATTCCTTTCACTGAACTCCAGTCCTAGAGTTTATATTGACTTTGTGCCTGAAGCTTTTTGTTTGTGTGTGTTTATGTTAGTTCTGCACAGGACCATGGAGGCCACATAGTTTAATCCTCATTATAGAGATGGTTACAAAGCCTGGGAAGTTGGTGCAGAGAGTGACTGGGTGGCATTGCTGGGTGTAGAACTCAGTTCTCTGGACTCTTGAACCAAAGCTTTCTTTAGTACCTTCTGCAGGGCAGGTCAGATCCCCCACCTTCCTGGAACAGTCCCAACGTCCACACCATTTTTTACTCCTGGCCACGTATGACTTCACTGGCTGACCCCTCTCTTCTGGCTGCTACCCTCAGTCCTAGCTCCCAGCAGAAGTACCCACTGGCTACTCCCACCTCCCAGAATGCCCCTGAGCCCAATCAGGTGCTGACTGCTGTCACATTGTCCACTGCATTTTGATGCCGTGGTTGCCTTGCTCAGTTGATTTGTTTGTTGGCATCACATGGCTGCAAATGCCAGATGCCCAGAATAAGTCTTCTAAGTTATTTAACCTCTTACTGCAATGAGTTCTTTGGAATATTTATTTAGCCTCCCTATCTGCTTCTTCAGAATTAATGCAAAACAAAGGGATGTTTTTATAAATACAAACCAAATACCTTCATGCATGTAGGCAAACACATGGCTGAATGTTGTTTGAGCTGCTGTTTAGTTCCTCCATTAGCCAGATGGCCTAAGACCTTTTCCACCCTCTCCTCAGTGCCCAAAGCCAAATTGGGGAAAGGAGTGGCGTATCTTGAGATCCCAGTAAGTTAGCACAGCATGTACCCAATTTCTTGCAGTTTTGGAGTTGGAAAGGACTGCAGGAGGTCAGCTAATGCAATCCCCTGCTCTCAGGTGAATAATGTGTTGCAGAATACAGGGCAGCCCATTGTTGCTGTTAATATAAAACTCCTTTGGGGACAAACATTTCACAATCTTCCTGGAAAATACACAGAGACTCAAAACTAGCCATTTTAGAGCCCAAGACAGGATTTCTGAAAATGAGCCTGGCCCCTCCACCTGTCCACATGTCCACAAACCTCACTGGACAGGTGTCTCATCAGACCTCCAGTCCTGTAGCCTTAGCCCCACCTGTAATTACAATAACTTCTGGGCTCATGCTGCAGAAATGGGGCACATGGCTAGAATCATACCTACCAGATGGGTGGAGCAGGAAATAAGCATAAGGTACAGAGAACACAGAACTAGGCAATGGAATGAGGAAGGCCACATAGTCAGTGGCAGTGTTCACACCAGATCTTATTAAAAATCTGAGACTTTTCCTTTACATCAGGTTTGCCTCCTAGTATCAATTATTATAGGGTTACAGAGATGAATAAGACACCACCCCTGTGCTCCAAGGGTTCATAATTAAGCAACTTTGGGAGTTCAGGAAGAGGTTGCACAAAAATGAATGTTAAAATGCCTCAGAGTTCACATAAAACAAATATGTTATGAGATACGCTGGGGTTGACAGAAAGGTAATATGTTAAGTGTACCAGGCTTAAACATAAATCAACTATCAAGGTCTACTTCTAACTTATGAGGTTGAATCAGGAAATCCCTACAAAATTAATCATCTCCAAGGATTTTGGTCACAGTCTTCTCCTCTTCAAAAATGAGCACAGGGAACTCTACCTAATAAACTGTGGTAACCTAAATGGGAGGGAAGTCCAAAAGGGAGGGGCTATCTGTATGTATATGTCTGATTCATCTAGTTGTGCAGTGGAGGCTAACACAACATTGTAAAGCAACCATACTCCAATAAAAATTAATTTTAAAAAATGCTTGATGCCTCTGTATCACCTGAACAGCAGTCCCCAACCATTTTGGTACCAGGGTCCGAAGACAGTTTTTCCACGGACCAGGGCAGGGGATGGTTTTGGGATGATTCAAGCACATTACATTTATTGTGCACTTTATTTCTATTATTATTACACTGTAATATATAATGAAATAATTATACAACTCACCATAATGCAGAGTCAGTGGGAGCCCTGCACTTGTTTTCCTGCAACTAGATGGTCCCATCTGGGGGTGTTGGGAGACAGTGACACCCGAAGTGTGTTGCTTATGTCCGGTCTACTCTGTAAGATGCAGCTTAATTGTCACTTGCCACTCACTGATAGGGTTTTGATATGAGTCTGCAAGCAATTGATTTATTATGGTCTCTGTGCAGTCAAACCTCTCTGCTAATGATAATCTGTATTTGCAGCCGCTCCCCAGCGCTAGCATCACTGCCTCAGCTCCACCTCAGATCATCAGGCATTAGACTCTCATAAGGAGCGCGCAACCTATATCCCTCGCATGCACAGTTCACAGTAGGGTCCTACGAGAATCTAATGATCTGACAGGAGGCGGAGCTCAGGCGGTAATGTGAGCAATGGGGAGCGGCTGTAAATACAGATGAAGCTTCTCTGGCTCCCTGCTCACCTCTTGCTGTGCAGCCCGGTTCCTAACAGGCCACAGACTGGTACCAGTCTGTAGCCCGGGGGTTGGGGACGCCTGACCTAAAAGGCAGTCTGCAGCCTGGCACTGGTCCTTCTATCCCTTACTGCACTCAGCACAACGGCTGACACAGCACATTCAAATTCAGTGAACTTGGCAAAAGTCACAAAAAGGAGAGCTCTGAATCTCTGCCCAATCCCTCTTTTCCCAGGCCTAATGAATATGTTTCCCAGCTCGTCTTCCCTTTACCCACTTACAACTTAATTTAATTAAATAGTTCTTAAATATCTACCGTACATACTAAGCTTGAAGCTGGATCTATAAAAATGAATAGACTACAGAGTCTGTAGAGGACAGGAGATCCTTTAATTTCCTGACCAAAATGACAAACTTAATTTTATTAGTAACCTTCTTAATAAAAGGTTACTCACCTGGTCCCTTGCCAGGCTCCCCACCCAGCCCCCCATGAAGGTTAGTATCTCTTCCACCTCAGGCTGATCCAACCCAGCTTTGAATCACATCACTTCCTGTTTCTTCTGAGTCTGGCTCCATCAGTTATTCTCCCTCAGATGTTTTTATCCTCTCCTTTTCTATTGGATTCTTCCCTTGAGCACTTAGATATTTTAAGTCACTGTCATTCTTTTTTAAATAAAACTCTTAAAATATCCTTAAACCCCTCATTCCCTCCCAGAACTACCCTATTTCTCCTCCCATTTGGAGCCAAGTTTCAGGAAAGCGTTATCTATGTAAGTTCCTCCTACTTACATTTCCTCACCTTCCATTCACTTCCATTCCATCTCCGTTAGCAGGGGAAGTGGCACCAGGGAAACCAGGTAAAGAGAGAGTTTCAAGAAGGGGGAGCATTACATGTCCTAGTAATGTCAAGTGGGAAAGTAACTGGAAAGAAACCATTGGTCTGGCATCTAAGAGGTCATGGGGCCCCTTTTTGGAGAGTAATTTGATATGATAGAGAATGAAATGCACCAATCACACAGGAAATTGGTAGTGAAGGAACGGGGAGAAAAGGCAGACAGAGTCAAGGGGAGATTTTTTTTTGAGATGGGATGTTAATTTGAACATAAGTTGTGTTCTGTTTTATTGTTGAGGATTTTTGACGGAAGGGAAGTCTCCAGTTAAGGAAAGATTGAAGATAAAGGGAGATCCGAGGAGGAAGCAGAACAAGATGGAATGAATAAAAGAGATAGAAGGACGAGTCTGGGGAAGATGACAGGTCTTCACCTGGTTGGGGGGAAGGATGAGTGAATTACTGACTAGGGGACCTAACTGCAGGAAGCTCTCTCTTAATGGCTTTTATCAGTTCTGTGAACTATGTTACCATATTTACAATCCCAGAAACCCATTCAGCCTACTTTCCTTAATTAAAAAGAGATGAGGAAAAAAAGAGGAGATTTTTCTCTAAAAATTATAGCTGTTATATACACCACACTAAATAAAACAGAAGAGATGGGAAAGATAGATGCAAAAGAATCAGCCATATACAGTTCCTTTAAATGAGTCTAGGGACCCAGCAAATGATCACTTGCTAAGGCTCATCTGTGCTCATTAAACTAGACCATAAGCTCCAGGAAGGCAGGAGATGTGTCTCTCTTGTCCACTGTGGCATCCATAGTGCCTAGTTCAATTGAGCACTCACAGCAGGTGTTCAATAATAGTTTGTTAGATGAGTGAATAAAAATTCAAACACTTAGAAGTTTTGTTTAGCTTTTTTTTTAATCACAGTTAAAAACAGCTGGCTTCATGGGCATGAGACCCAAGAAATTGCACAGGGCCCCACGCTCAGAAGGGCCCCTAGTTTGGCTTAATGCTTTGCTTTTCTCAATTCTCAATACTATGAATAAGAGCTCTACCAATTATCTAGTCAAAATAACAAAAACACACATTTCTATAAAATATTGCTAAATGAATACTTTAGATATATATCAATATCAAATTATCCATAGAGCTTTATCTTTAAAATTGAAAAATATATTTCAGGCTTACCTGAAGTTCTGGATTGTGGTTTTTCTTTCTGAAAATATGCTTCATACTCTCTGTAGACAATTTTCTTAAAGGAGGTTGCAAAAGTATTCGAGCTGGAAATAAAATAAATTTGAAAGGCTTACATGACATCTACTTCGCACATTACAACAAAATATATCTCTCATGTCCTCAGACTTTTACTAGAAATAACAGTATTTTTAACTGCAGTTCAGAAGCCCAAGGTCTTATAAATATGAACAATAAGCGAAGTTAATAAAATAATTATTGGTGTCTTCAAGAATATTCTGTTGTGATAACCATTCTTTCACAAATTTAGTCTGCCCTAACCAATCCTGTTACTCAGAATCAATTTTCTAAAATAGAACCCAAGATGATAGTGTGAACCCAAACTTTAGGCTTAGATTTTAAATGATTAAAGACATGACCAAATCCCTTATGAATAAATATGTGAGCTGTTTTTCAACTCATCAATCAAATACAGTCTTATGTGACTGGGGAACATTGTAAAGAACTATTGATTTGGTGGACTCTATTTCTCACTGAGAAGCTGAAGATAGCTAATGGAGTCAAGGCCCTGAGATTCATATAGGAAACAAACAAATGAAAAAACTAAGTCTTGGAAAGTTTAAGTAACTTGCCCAAGGAGAATCAGGTGATAATGGCAAAGCCAGGATTCAAAAACCATTGTACAGTCATCCCTTGGTATCTGTGGGAGGTTGGTTCCAGGATGACCCTGGATGCCAAAATCTGTAGATGTTCAAGTCCCTTATACAAAACAGACTAGTACAGTTATCCCTCTGTATCTGAGGGTTCCATATCCACAGATACCAAGGGATGACTGTTTTCATGGTTAAAAATTCAGAGAGAGGGCAGCAGGGAGAGTACTGGGATACTTTCCCATCTTTTTCTTCAGTGTCTCTAAAGATGGGCACATGATCCCTATCCTTGTCTTAAACTCAAAGATCAAGGAAAGATAATTAGGGGAAATTTCTTACCAATGTCTAAACCAGTTGCCCATATTGGCTTTGTTATGCTTCCTAATCCAGAGAGTGGCCCCACTATAATTAGGGCGTAACAGAGAGGGATACTAATCACATTTGCCATGATGTCTATGTAGCACAGAAGCTAAGAGAACTGGTTGTAGATTCAGAATGTCTGGGTTTGAATCCTGTGTCTACTCCTTGTTAACTATATAACCTTGAAAAGTTTATTTAATCAATTTGTGCCTCTGTTTCTGTAATTGTGAGCTGGGACTAATAGTAAAATCTCCCTCACAGAACTGTTACAAGTTTTAGGTAAGTTAATACCTACAAAAGGTTTAGAGCTGGCACATTGTAAATATTCAATGCATGTTAGCTAGTAGTATTTTAAAAATATAATGAAAATTGGATTTTAGCTTTCAGGTTTTCCCGGTGAGCAGAAAAATCTGTAATTATAGTCATTCTCATAATTTTAAAATGTAAGATACAAGAACTGTGTTAATATTTGGAAGCAGAATTAAAGGAGGCATGAGTAAGTATTTTTGGAATGGCTAGCTATTGAAGGTGGTGGGTTCTCAGTCACTGGGAGCATTCAGGTAGAAAGTAGACAACTATTTGCTAGGGGTATTTGTGCTTTGGGTGTGGGGAAAAGTAAGAAGTTAAAACATGAAAGTTGAAAATGAATTAAACAACCTCATAGAGTTTTTAGAGCCCAAGAACCCTAGGATTCTATATGTTAGTTTGTGTCCCTAATGTGGAGGTCCATTTTTATTTATCTGTGGTGGTAATTTTGTGTGTTTAGTTTTATGTACAATTGAAACGTAGCTCCCGTCCCTAACCCTAGATCTTTAAATACAGGAGTATAGGTGACAGTATAAAATTTTCACTAAGAAAAATTAGTCTTTTATGTGGAGTAATTTTAATAGAGGTGTGTTTCCTAATATGTTTCCCTGTGTATATTACGTGTGTATACTGAGGTATATTTATTTTAATTTGAACAATTGAATTGCTATTGGAAAATAATTTGTCTGAAAGTTAAAGATGACATGAATTCAAAAAATATTCATGATGAATTTTCCATTTATGAGGACTATTTAAGGATGATTTATTCATAATAAAATCATATAAAGCTAGAACACTTGAGGAAAAATACATATGTACTTTTTTCAATATCTGTTACTATATACATGTGATTGAACATGTTTCCTTAGGGAAATTTTCAAAAACATTCACTTCAGCCCCAGAGCAAGAATAAAAGATATATTTCACCTCTAAAAGGCACTGTCCTGCCAATATTACATGAAATAAGGAAAGATCTTTGCTTTGTGCTAAAATACACTTTAGCAAAGGATGGAGTTGTCTATGTTGATTTCTTTATAGTGAGTATCATTAGCTCTAGGTGTAGGACAATTTAGAACAAGTTCTTAGTTTAAGTAGCCACATACAAGGTTAGATTTTTCACATAAAAGTACTAGAAAGAAATGACATGATTTGAGCTTCAAAAATATGGACAGTTGGTCTGGATTATCACTGTATGGTTTTGACTCAGTAATTGATACCAGAGGAACAACTCTTCCCAGAATTCTGGAAATTCAGCCACAGAGAGGATAAGATGACCAATCATGGCTTCCTATGTGAATTCACCATATGAATCAGGGTTTTGCCCTATGTGATTCTGCCTCCAAAATTCTGCTTGTTATTCTTGTTGTTAATTACAGAAGAAAGAACAAACTCCAAAGCATAAGCACAGTGTGACACAGGAAAGCCAGCAACAAAGTTAGTGTTCTACCCAAGAGCAGGACAATTAATGTTGGAAAGACTGCTACTTCCTTTGGGGTTTTAGATAGCAGCAGTTCTCTAAGGGTGTGGGTGTGACCTAGGTTATCACCTTGAAATACAATACTTTAAATGTATTTAAATGTACAATATTTAAATAAGAAGTCCCTCTTTTTTTATATATAAAAAAAGAGGGACTTCTTATTATTACAAGACCAAGATGCAATGTCCTCCAAAATAACCCAATTACAAAGAAAAGGTTTTGAAAGGGTAAAGTTATACACTAAAAGGCTTAAAACATTACAATATTTTCTTGGCGGATTGCTTTGGTTTCGAAACTGTAAAAGAGGAACATCTTTCACAATCGCTTAAACTGTGATGTTAAGTTAAAAAAAAAAAACAAGTCACACTAAGAGGTTTACCATTAAAAGAAATAAAAACATAACTAACTGGAAATATTGAGTAGAACCTATGACTCGTTTAATTTCTGTGAAGTCTTATTTTTAACCTTTCAATTAGGGAAAATAGTTTGCAACTCAAATACAGTTTTATTATTTAACCCCCCTCTAAGTCACATATGCCTTTTAATAGTGACTCTATCAAAATAGCCAGAGTAGACCATATCCCAGGGAGTGATTAAGAATGAGAGAAAAATGAAGTCACACGAAGCAGAAAAAAGGTAAAAAACAATAATGTTGCATTTTTATGAACTGAGGATGTTTTGAAAGTCATTTATAAGAAAACAACAAAATTATGGCAGTTTTATCGAATAACCTGCTTATAATAAAGTACACAGTGTACACCTTTAGTTTTAGAAGATGAAGTTATGTGGACATGGAATAAATAATATGTAACTAGAAGTTTAATAATATACTAGACTACTAAAAATCTGGAACAGGAGTGAAGAGGTAGGTACCTGGTGCTTTTGAATCAATCAATATATTAAATCAACAATCAATCATACTAACAAAACTGTATTAACAGCAAACTTGAAATAGCATCTAGCCAGTCAAACAATATTTTCTATATCCTCAGAATGATAAACTTGTATTATTGGAGGCAAAATGAGCATCCACCAAGCTTATTTTATTCATTATACTCTACTATTAATTGTATTTACCTACGTGAAGTTTAAAAAAAATTTAAAAAGTAATGGAATTGCAAAGGGAATGCTTTCTAAAAGAAATAGATTGTCCTCCCTAAAGAAGCCCACCGGTCGCCATGCCTGCCTTACCTAAGGTATGTGGACTCGGGGCGATAGTTCCAGCTGATGCTCTGAGCAGCCACGTAGAACTGCCTTAGCCGCGCTGCTTCAGCCCCTGGGCTCCCCCAGCCTGCCCAGCTGGAGCCCAGGACCACGAGGACCCAGAGGCAAGGGCAAGCTGGGAACATGGTTCCTTTCCTGCCTCTGCCTCAGCCGATTGCGCCCGGCTCGGCCGGGCTTGGCCGCTGTCGGGACTGCAGTGAGCGCCGCGAGGCTGCGGGTGGCAGTGTCCTCCTCCTCTTCAGCTCCCCCAGGCGTCGCGGCAGCTGCAGCCCGTGCTGTCCCCACCTCCTGGGGCCTTTCCAGGCTGGGGTTGACTAGGTCACTGCTCCAGGTATTAGGGAGAGCAACCAGGTTAGTGACTGTTTTACTACCGGTGGAGAAAGGGCAGCAATCAGCGGCTCTAGCAGGCAGGGCAGTGCTCAGGGATTCGTGAGACGGGGCAACACTGTCCTCCCAGCTTCCATCTGCTCAGTAGCCCCTCATCAGACCCCGCCACCATAAACACTGCCTGGGGCAGAGTTCACACTTACCAGGCGCTCTGCAATTCCCAGGGCAGTGGGACCCAAATCCCTTCACCACACTGCTCTCCTTCTGATGTGAGGAAGAGGGCCCTATGCCCTGTTACTGGGCACAGAAATATTGTATTTGCAGGTGGTGAGGAAGCAAGGGGATGGTCACGTGAATGGGGCCTGCTGGCCTGGCCCACTTTACTGACTTCTACCCATGCACAGTTCTGTCTTTTAAAAAATATATATGTATATTGAAATATAGTTGATTCAGTGTTGTGTTAGTTTCAGGTATACAGCAAAGTGATTCATATATATATATATATATAAAATATATAAACATATAATTTTTAGATTATTTTCCACTATAGGTTATTATAAAAGATTGAGTAGAGTTCCCTGTGCTATACAATAGGTCCTTGTTGCTTACCTATTTTATATACAGTAGTGTGTATAGTTTAATCCCAAACTCCTAACTTATTGCTCCTCCTTCCTCTTTGGTAACCACAAGTTTGTTTTCTATGTCTGTGAGTCTATTTTTGTTTTGTAAGTAAGGTCATTTGTATCATTTTTTAAGGTTCCACATATAAGCAATATATGATATCTGTCTTTCTCTGTGGCACAGTTCTGTCTTGATAAGGGCCTGTGGCCACCTAAGGCAGTGACAGAGGAGAGGGCTTAAAGAGCTTCACTGAGAGAATCAGACCAGATTTCAATCCCACTTTACTAGCTGTGTTCTCTTGAATAAGTTACACAACCTCTCTGGATCTCAAGTTTGACACCTGCAAAACAGGGATGATAATAATAGTTTTTTCTGATAGGGTGGTTGGGAGGATAAAAGAACACTGTGAAGTATATAATTCCTAGCAGTTGGAAAGCACACAGCACGTGTTGATTACTGTGATTATATTTTTCCTGCCTCCAGGGCCCTTTATGTATCTCGGAGGATCTGGCTGTTTCACGTGGCCTTAAGATATGATTTTGCTATTTATAGAGAATCTGAAAATTATCTTGTCTGAAGCATCCTTATGACTTATCCCGGGTCCCCTGAATCTACATGCCTCCAAGCTTCTATGATTTGTCTCAACAGATTCAATAAATTGTAATTTAGCACCTCACGTGAGATCTCTATGATGTCTTTAGTCTCCTCAACATATGATCTCTGTCTTTGCTTCTTGACTGATATTATTTGATCAACTCAGACTGTCCACTCTCTAAAGTCCAATCAGAGTTCTATCTCCTTGATTCTGGGCCAAATTGACTTTTCCATTTTATGAATTCCTACCACACTCTTCAAATAACATACTGATGTTGATTACTCTCTATCACTTTGTATTGGTGTCTGTTGGGTCCCCAACTAGATTATAAGCTATTCGAGAACAGGAACGGTGAATGCCTTATCCTTCTGTATCTATATCAGTGGTTCGCAAAGCTGATAAACCATCAGAATTCCCTGGGATGATTTTACAAAAGGCAGATTCTGACTCAGGAGACAGGGTGATAATCATCATCCTATAACACAGAGCCTAGTGATTGGCATAAAGTAAGCAGTCAGAGATGCTATGTACAGTATATGAGTGAAACTTTTTTTTTTTTTTTTGCGGTACGCGGGCCTCTACTGTTGTCGCCTCTCCCGTTGTGGAGCACAGGCTCCGGACGCGCAGGCTCAGCGGCCATGGTTCACGGGCCCAGCCGCTCCGCGGCATGTGGGATCTTCCCGGACCGGGGCACGAACCCGTGTCCCCTGCGTCGGCAGGCGGACTCTCAACCACTGCGCCACCAGGGAAGCCCCCTGAGTGAAACTTTTTAAAAGCAATGTGTCCCTAAATCCCAAGGTTACTACCAAAATTCTTGCAAAATCTTGTAACCTTTAGTTACACTTTCACCATTTTTATTTGCGTGTTTTATTTGCATTTTTATTTGCATGTTTACCTAGTCTGTGTGGCATGTTCATTGCCTCACATTTCACAGAGAGGACAATTATATTGTTTGGCTCTATATATTTTGTATCAGTTTCAGACAACTACTGTGTAACTTTCAATAACCTATTTATTAAGCATGTGAATTAAAGAACGTGTAAAACACACTCAGGTGATGAAGGCACTTTTCTGATTTTCTTGTGTGTTTATGGTGGTGGTAAGATACATATTTGCTCACTGAAGGGTTGAGCTTGTAATTGGGACTACTGTGATTGTGCATTACATTCATGTATGCAAAGTGATGGACACAGATCTTATTCAACAAAGTGTCAAATAATAGAACATGGCATTTGGGGGAATCCTTTTAATTAGACATTTGAGTATTGGTCTTTGGGTCCTCTGGGGGAGAATGACCGGTAGAGGGAGGTCTACAGTGACATGTACCTTCCTGTCTTGATTCTTAGTCTTCTGCAGCCTCTGGTGCCATCCAGAGGCTTCTCTTGAAGCCTCGCAGCAGAGGTCTAAAAGCCTTCACAAACAGCAAGCAGTGAAGACCCAGGAAATCCTACAGAAATTCCCTCAAGTCAGAGATGCCTCCTGCCTTCCAGCAATGTAGAGGATGATTTCCTCCAATCCAAAAATAAAGAGGCATTCTTATTTTTCTGCAGTCTGGTCTTCTGGTGAGTCAGATGCTCCAGGCTCTAGTTAATTAGTATCTCAAGTGACAGCTGGGGGCAAAGCCCACAGACCACGGCAGAAACATTCAGTCCCAGCTTCTGAGGCTTGTGTTGGAGGAAGAGGAACTGGAGCAGGAAGGGGTGGTGGGTGGAGAGTTGGGGTTTGTGGTACAGTCCTTCTGCTCTGGTCCAGAGCTAATCTAAAGGAATTTCCATGCCCTTTATTCACAAGTATTTACAGAAAACTGCGGCAAATAAGCTACAGTTATAGTCAAGTCTGTCGGGAAGGCTGATGTTCAAAAATAGGATCCTGTGGAGGTTGAGTGAGGTGACCAAGAGAAGGACGAGTCTCTGAAAATGAGACAAAAAATTAAAATAATTACATTTTCCCGAAAAAGATAAAAGAAAGCTCTCATCATATGTACCCCCTAAGGCTTAGTATAATCTTTTTCTAGATTCCAGATATTCTGCCATCTAGGCTACTTCTCTTAGGAAACTCAACCCTTCACTGAGCTTTTTGGGAGAGAGAAGTTATCATATTACTTTTGTTTTCCTAGAAGGTCGCATAGGGAATTGGCTCCATAAAGTCTGTAAAATTTTTCTAGCACTCGTGACTTCTGGTGATCAAGCAAAGCTGCAGTATCAGTACTACCTAGCAGCCAGTAATTGAATGTCATACATCCTGACATAAGTTATGTCTAATTAGAGCATTTCTATCCTGGAGGAAATGGAAATCTTCTTATGAACTCACTTTCTATTGTCACTCTACTGCTATACCCGTCCCCAACTGCCAACACAATTTCCTGCATGGTTTGAACATTTAATACATGGTTAAAATGTGACTCATGATTATATAAAGAAAAGTCAAGCTTTATATTCTTCCTTTTTCTCCTACTGTTCTATTTTCTTCAAAAATACTTTCACAGATAACTTACCTTAAGGGCTTGGGTCAAATGCAGCATTTGTAAAAACTCCGTATGTTCCTAGGTGGCTAAATAAGAGAAACACAAAGATGACCTGCGATATTATGCTTTGTCCTTGACCCCAGTCCTGCACATAGTTCCTCCAGAGACCATGGATTACCATCCCACCCCTGGAATTCTCTGCTTTTAGTGGGAAAGAAGAATAAAACCAAAGAGATTTTCAAGATCCCACTTAACAGCTCTGGGTAATTTGCATTGCACTTTATACCCATGTTATTGTTGATGCTTTAGGTACTGAATACTTGCTATGCCCCTGCTGCAGCTTCTTCTTGGTGAATTATAAAATTCCAGCCTTGATACTTGATCACGTGGCAATAGTTTTCAAAGAATGGTAGTACTGCTCCCTATAGGCATTTTTTGATTTTCATAATGATCGAGACTTACTATTGACATTTAAGCAGGGGCCATGGGTGCTGGATGTCCTAATATGCCTGGGGTGCAAAAGAATTGTCTTACACACTCCACATAACTTTAGAATAGCTACTCAACGTTCATGGAGGTGAAAAATCTCTGAGCCTGCAACTTAACTGCTCTACATATAAATATTAAATTTTTTGTGCATCTTTTAAAATGTAATTGCCATGTGAATTAAGGGAAGATAATAACAGGTTTTCCAACTCTTAACCAGAGTTGTTCATCATTTTAAAAAATCAGGTTGGTGTTGGCAACAGTTCTGATACTGTTTGAATCACTAACAGAATATTCCTCTCAGTTGACCTTTATGCTGTTGCCTTCACAGTGATTCTATTTGAATGAAGGTACAAGCCTCTGATGACACCATAGCCTCTGCTAGTGTAGTGCTTCAGCTCTAGCATTTTATTTCCAAGTCACTTTCCCTTGTATTGCTCCTTTATATTATCATTAGGGCACCTATTGATTTTTAAAAACATTATGTAGGGCTTCCCTGGTGGCACAGTGGTTGAGAGTCTGCCTGCCAACGCAGGGGACGTGGGTTCGTGCCCTGGTCCGGGAAGATCCCACATGCCGCGGAGCGGCTGGACCCGTGAGCCATGGCCGCTGAGCCTGCGCGTCCGGAGCCTGTGCTCCGCAATGGGAGAGGCCGCAACAGTGAGAGGCCCACGTACCGTAAAAAACAAAACAAGACAAAAAACATTATGTATTACTAGGACCTATTATCTGTATATTTTCAGAACTAGTCAAGGGGACATTGCCAAAGATTTGTTTCATAAAGGGGTCATCTGTATAATCATTCTGACATACTACAGTGAATTAAAAAGTCAAACTAGAAAAACGTAATCATAAAACATTTCCATCTTACCTTTGAGGGTTCAAGGGGCTTTTTCCTTCATCTGAAATAAGCAAGAAGACACAGAAGATTGGTTTAAGAGTAAAAAATGTGATGAGGGAGAAAGGTCATCAGTGATAAGGATTATTGGGGAGAGTCAGCAGACCGATTTCCAGATGGGCTCATTATGAGACACGTGTAGGGAATATCCCTCCCTAAGAGGTGGGACCTGTTTTAGGCTAAATTAAACGTTCAACGATATGTAACTCCAGAGTCCGCTCATCTTTCTCCTCTTCCCTTTTAGTAACAACCTCTCCTCCTGCCTCTGGTCCCCGCCTTCATCTTCTTCGCTACTCTGGGTTGTTGTTGAGACCATTGGCTCTCCAAACTCATTTCTTTGGCACTGGAGGCCCTCTATCTCTGCATCCTTTGTCACACTCCCTCAGTCGTGATTTGGGCAAGCTAAGCGAGTAAACAAATCCAAACCAACATAACAGTGGATGTTTTTCTCCCGTGATCACATATGTGATTGGGGGCCTCCTATCTTAATCCAAACAATGGACTCTGATAGTGGAAACTTTAAACATGGCAGCAGGTCTGTCAATCATCCCATGGGTAGATAAAAAAGGAAAAGCATCTCATGCCTAAATACATTTAGAAAATATTAAGTGACATGAAGATGAACAAGTATACTTATTACAGGGCATGACTGAGCCTTCAGTGTAATAATGAATGTGCACTTTGAATTTGCAGGGGAGGGACCCAGTATGCAGCATTTTCCTAGTATTTGACCATAGAATCCTAGAAAGTTTAAAATCAAATTGGGACAGGTCAAGGGAAAATTCCCCATCTCCACAAATGAATTTATTTATTATCAAGAGATTGGAGGATGGGTGGCTGCTGGTCCCTCTCCACGGTTCAGAGGGTTCCCTGGAAATGTCTCAAAACTAAAGAAAGAACTTGGGGAAAATGCAGGAACACGGTGATTCCTACATGGTAATGGAGATAAGGATTCAGGTCTTAGGAGCTCTCACCTCTGCCTTCTGGATTTGGTTAACCAGGCACAGATGTTGCATGGAGGGACTGGTTGTAGCTTTTTGGTCTTTAAGTAGTGTTATTGTTTGTCTATTGTCCTATTTACTCCCTCACAGAAGAGTATATGAGGGAACATTAGAAAACCAGCCTAATGCGATGGTGGCTTTGTGAAGGGAGAGAGCATGAGAATAGGAAACAAGGGGTTCTTCCTCTGAGCAGTTAAAAATAGGGAGGGTGGGAGGGAGGGCGACACAAGAGGGAAGAGATATGGGGATATATGTATACGTATAACGGATTCACTTTGTTATAAAGCAGAAACTAACACACCATTGTAAAGCAGTTATACTCCAGTAAAGATGTTAAAAAAGAAAAAAGGTGTGGAAATCTCAATTCCATGAGAATGCTGGCAGGTACTTTTAACATAGCCACTTTCTGTTCCTGGATTTGAGCACCCCTGACCCCTCTGATACCCCCACTTACTTTCCATGAGGAAAGATGAGGAGACCCATTAGCTTATTAGAAGAGGATTGGCTTATTATTGGCTTCTCTTGTTGCAGAGCACAGGCTTCAGTAGTTGTGGCATATGGGCTCAGTAGTTGTGGCATGCGGGCTCTAGAGCACATGCTCAGTAGTTGTGGTGTGTGGGCTTAGTTGCTCCATGGCATGGGGATCTTCCCGGACCAGGACTCGAACCTGTGTCCCCTGCACTGGCAGGCGGATACTTAACTGTGGATTCTGTGTCATCAGGGAAGCCCCTTGTTTTCTTTTAATGCCAGTGTTTTCAGACATGAACTACTGAGGTTGTTGTTTCACTGCCCTGCCCCAAATCACATGAAAGAAGAAAATAAGGAGAATATTCTTTCCTATTTACCTTTTTGTCTGCAACGCTTTCTTAGCAGAGCCAGGAGTAGCCCACCCGTCACTAAACCTGTTGTAGAAGCCACTGCTCCACCAAAGTAAGTCAAGGCTTCCTGGATAGTCAATGGCCTCGCTGCAAAATAAACACATGCACACATGCAAGACATAGGAAGGGTATTGTGCAGAAGACTATCAGTCCCCCAGGAGGTCCCGAAGAACTCTAAAATATGAGATTAAGTAAGTCATCAAAGGTCCTGGCAGTGCTAACGACCCAGCACAAAAAGATCTGGAAGTCATAAACCACTGCAACAGAATGGGATGCCCGCAGGGCCTGATTTTCTTCCTAATGCTTAAATATCAAACATAATTTCCAAAGGAGTCAGGGTAAGGACTTAATAAAAGGAAATAGATGATTAAATGGTAGACACAATAAATGGAAGTTTGGATAAACAAAGTAAACTGTGGGTAATTGGGGGGGCAATTGAAGATTTTTATGTGATGAAAAGTAGTTACAACAAACTGCTAGAGAAAAGAAATGAAAAAAAGGGAGGGGGATGAAATAAACCTTACAAACAGATGGAGCTTAATTAAGGAAGATATATTATATTTTTGGAGGTATATGTTAAACAAAGATCTTCTGAGATAATAAATTAGGATTCTGCATTAAATAACCTTCAGTTTAAAACATTTTGAAACTTCAAGATGTACTACACACAGATTATAAAGAAATGAGAGTATTCTTTTCACAAACTGGAGCTTTGAAAAAGGAGTGGTGATTGTTTACACAGTCACTGAATTTGATTCCCACTGCTCTGCATGAGGTACAGAGACGCTGCCTGATTCATTATGAATCAATTATTAATGCAGGAGAAACCCAGTGATGGAAAGCAACCACTGTCAGAAATACTCAGAGGAGAAACACTGATTTCATTATTTTCCATATCAAAGCAACTTCCTAACCCATATGAGAAATAAACCTTGGCACGCTGGCATGATAGCTGACCACTGGCCATTCTCTTGGCACACTGTTCTCGCTGAGCCACTAAGTAAACGACCCTCTGGGCAATGGAAGCTGCAGGTTGATCCATAGCTGAAATTTCCCCAAGGGTTGGAGCAGTTCATCACTATTGGCTCAATAACGTGTAGCTTGGAGCATTTGACAGCTGCAGAAAAAAAGAATGCAGGAAAAACTAACATATAGAATGAACATAAAAGAAATTATGGATTCATTTGAAACCTGGCTAGCGTTGCCATTAGATGAGGTAGAATACAAAAGATCAGAAAGGAAATGAGCTACTTTTGACATTCCCACTAGCCCTTCCAACATCACATGTCCTAAGATATCCACTCAAAGAATGATAGCCAAAGAACTAGAAGGGGCACATAGTGGCAATTCAATAAATACCTGCCAGTGGATTGGTCGATCTTACCTACCAAAATACTATTTACAAAATTTTGCTTCTCAAAAACACTGTTGTCCTAAATGTCATTATTACTACCATTGGCAATAAGCTGGCATGTCAGCACATATTTCTTAAAATAACAAGTGTTCAGCATAGCTGGCCTCTGGACGTTGGAAAGAGGCAGAGACTTCCATACTCATTAAACTATTTGTCAGGGAATTTCAGGCTATTCTCCTAAATTTGTGGATAGAAAGCTAAATATAACTCAAATTTAACTCAACTCAGGAAACTGAATTTAACTCAGACAAATGTTATTGAGCAACAGTGACATTTGCAAAGCACTGTGCTGTGCTTCCTAGGGAATACAGTGATGAAAGAGACACAGTGCTTCGTGCACAGGGCGATAGGTCTTCAAGAGGTATCAGTCATGATTTATCTTTTTATTTAGCTTCCAATTATGAAAATACGGAATATTTACACTGCCACATCATTAACAGAATTGTAACTTATATTTCACAATTCATATAGCTGGTTTCATGTTTAGCGTGTGTATTGTTCTAACACGTTTTGGACATTTACAAATGTTTCCTCCTTTAGGTCTTTGAGTACCAGGGCATTACCTTGTGACATAAGGAAAGGGAAAAGTTGGTATGCCTGTTGCACATTGCTTCTAATTGGGATTGGTGTGGATTTCATGGAGGAGCTGACACTTGAAGTGGTCACGTGGTCATTGGGGTTGGATGGGATTTCGACAGGCATGTACAGTGACTAGCTTGCTGGAAGATTGCATCAGAACTGCCTGTTCCTTTTCACATTACCTCTGCATGCTGGAGCTACTGCTGTCCATTGTCCAGAAGGTCTGCATCGGAGAGCACTATCTCCCATGAGTGTGAATCCAGCTTTGCATCCAAAGTGGCAAGTGGTATTCAAACCAAAGTTTCCCAGATGATGCTGACAGGACATTGTTCCTTGCTTTGGAGTGACGAGAGATGGGCATTGCACCTCTACAGTAGGAGCTGATACTATGTCTGTTGTGAGAAAATGTTTCAATTTAGAGAACTCCCAATTAGAAGGAGCACAACAGAGTTAAGACTGACATGGGGGGCTTCCCTGGTGGGGCAGTGGTTGAGAGTCCGCCTGCCGATGCAGGGGATACGGGTTCGTGCCCCGGTCTGGGAAGATCCCACATGCTGCGGAACGGCTGGTCCCGTGAGCCATGGCCGCTGAGCCTGCACGTCCAGAGCCTGTGCTCCGCAACAGGAGAGGCCCCAACTGTGAGAGGCCCGCGTACCGCCAAAAAGAAAAAAAAAAAAAAAAAAAAGACTGACGTGGAATAACTGCCTTCCACTCCTTTCATAATCAGGGAGGTTCTAGCAATAGCTCCTTAAGGAAGTTAAGGAAAACTATTAAAATCAGGTATGGAAAACCAGATGAGAAAAATGATCTAAAATTGTCCTTGGAGAGATGATTCTCCTGGCCAGAAGAAGAAATTGGAAGGGGGGGGGCGTCCATGTTACTGATACTAAAAACAAAACAAAACAAAACCAGAGTAATTGGTGCAGAAGTATAAGAGTTCAGTAGAAAGAGAAATATGTAGAGGCCAATTGCTTGCTCAGTGCTGCTTTATTGGGAGGTGGTATTGTCCTCTGGCCAAAGGTCAGCATGAAATGTGAGGCATGGATATTGCCACTGGCTGTCACTAACTTGCCACGTGGCAGAAAGATGGCAGTTGACCCCTCTCTGTTTCAGTTCCTTGATTTGAAACACTGGACCGGTGACTACACCCCTAGTGTTCTCTCCTGGCGATGAAGCAATGGAAACCATTCAATCAACTCAGCAAAGCTCTTTGAGACAAAGAGGCCACAATTACAAAAGAAAATCTGTGCTTAAGAATTGGTGTTATCTTTTATTCACAAATGTGAAAAAGTCCTGTCACTCCTTATACATTTTTTAATCCAGGCTGTGTTTCCTAGACCCCAGTAGATAACCCACTTCATGACAAGAAGTGGAGCTTTCACAGTAATAATGTCATGTGTACCTGTCACATACTAAGAGTGTATGTAAGTGTTTGTTATTTTTGTTGAGGAAATTTCCAGAAGAAGAGCTGTCCCGGCAAGTGTATCCTGTTTTACCGTCACAGGTCGGTCGGGGTGCTGTCCATCTTCCAGAAGCTGTGCATTCAACATGGTTGGACCCCTCCAGCTTAAAGCCCTCGTTACAGGAGAAATAGCAGGTGGAGCCAGCAGTGAATACTCCATGAGTGTCAGGACAATCCAGCCTTCCCTGCTCTGGGGCAGATAGTTCTGGACACTTGATGGCTGGAGAATCAAATCAAGAATGTCACAATCTCCAAATTGATTTGGAAGCCCTGTTTTGCACCAAATTTATTCATTCACATTTTCAGCAAATATTAACTACTTATTGAGCTCCCGCTGTGTCAGGTGTTTTGCTAGGTAGCAGGCATTTCACAATGAGCACAGCAGGTCATGAAGTACAAAGGGCAGGGGGAGGGACGGTGGGCTTGCCGAGAGGGGTATAGGAAGAAGTCACAACAACAAAGAAGTCAAGGATTTAGGCAGTCATCCTCAAGAATTCACAACTTCATCCTCTTCTCTCTACGCCTGCTGCTTTAGAGACCTCATAGCCTCCCCCCAGCTCTCACTGTCCTATCTGTATAAATGCAGTCCAGGTTTTCACTTCTGTCCTTCCTCCTGCCTGAGACTACTTCCAGTTAGATATCCTGCTGTCTCCACAAATTCAACACGTCTAAACCTGCAATGATCATCTTGGGTCCTAAACGACTGTTTCTTCCATTTGGATCCCCAGGCTTTTTTTTTTAAAAACCACAGTTTCATAGCACAGGAAAGCTCAAAACCTCCTGGTGAAGCTCGATTAGTTCCTGGGAAGTCCCTGAACTGACCTTGTGTGTTCTTGCCTCTGGTTCTTGGCTCGCACTGCCCTAAATTTCTTTCAATTTTTACTGAATAAAATCCCACCCATCCTCTAGGATCCAAATGAACACAGCCTCTCTAGTGCCTCTGCTGATCACTGCAACCTGAAGTCTTCTCCTCTGAGCGCATCAGTTTTCTCTTTGAACTCATATGCTGTCATATCACATGTCATCTCTTCCCTCTTCTCCTGGATAGAAAGCTCCCAAAACCCAAGAACCATAAATCTTTGTGTCTCCCACAATTCACACTGCAGGATGTCAAGAGGTGGTGCTCAACCACCATATGCCAAATGGATGAGCAAATGAATTTTTAATTTACTATTTCCCTCAAAAACTGTTTTGATAAGTTATTGCAGTTACTTGTTTCTCTTAGGGTCATGTCTTTCTCCCCACGAAGGTCTCTGACATAAGACTGTTATTTATCAACAAATATTGGATTATTGACAAACTGAGGGACTATTCTTTCTTTAAATCCAAGACTATCTGAAAGCAATGCCTTGATCAGATAAGGCTCATTTTGCTTAGCTATTTTGCTTTTTAAAAAAAAATCTCTTGAAGTCCTATGTAATGCCTCATGGAAAAGTGATGTATTGGCTTTTGCATATTGGCCCATGTGCTTTTTGGTGGCAGGCTATTCACTGAAGGATTGTGGCTCCTTACTGTGTGAATCCATTCAAATAGCCAAAGTAACATACTGAATTTTGGTTTAGAACTCTCAAATTTTTGAGTAATTAATAAATCCATGCCTGGCAGATCAATTCCATTTATCAAACATTTATTAAACATATCTATTGGTGTAAGTCATAGACATTAAATCATTTATCAACATTTTCACTAAAATAACTTTTTCAATATCTCCAAGAATTTTATATTTAAACCCAAGAAAATACATAATGTCAATTGCATGAGAGCAGGGACCTTGTCAGCTCTTTTCAACACTGTATCCCAGGCAACAGTGCCTGGCACAAAGTAGGGGGTCCAAAAATATTTGTCAAGTGAACGAGTAAGTTAGCACAATTTAATTTGGACACATTCTAACAAGTATTTTTACATGGTGTGAAAAGAAACAAGAGGAGTTACTATTTTTAAAAATTGATTTAAGTGACCCCTCGTATACAAAGAGAATTACTACAGCATTAAATCTACTTGGAGGATATTGCTTTGGTCTCAGTCTTGTCAGTCTTTTTCTGACAAGGTTATAGATATGGCCTTTTGTAGCTAGGAAAGTCTCTAATCCTTCTTCTGTAAACATGAACCTTGTTGAATCTAAGGACGAACTTGTGTAAGGAAGCATGTTTTCCTGTCTGAGGGGGAGCTTTGGTAAGGTTCATGGAAGCCTAACCAGAACGGGCAAGTGGTGGGCACTCAGCAAACACGGGCTGAATTAAATTTGTGGAGTTGTCAAGGAAGTTGTTGGAGTGAAGGGGCCTAGTGCAGATGCAGAGGAAGAGATTTTTACTAAGGAATGACCTCTGTGGGTGACTTTAAAGAGTAGTCATATTCTTGAGCCTGCTCTAAAACTTTACCAAAACCTGAGTCATTACAAGAAGAATAGAAAATGGATAAGGGTTGCTTTTATCACCATACTTAATGCTCTATATTTGTGGACTTAAAGGCAGTGCTGCCTACTGGAAAGGTCTTCATTGATATTTTTCTGTAATCCATGAAGTAGCTGTACATGATTGCCTGTGACTTCATGAATTATTGGCATCACCGGCACTCTGTTATTATCTTATGACATATTTAGTTAATTCTCTGTTTCTTTGTATTATCTCTTTTTACTTGAGTTGGATACAGTTTTGTCAAGAATTTTTTGGAAAGAAGATATATTATAAATAATAAATTTAATTGAGTTGGCTGTTCTAAACTCAAATTTTTAAAATAAAGGCTAGGAATCTTCATGGAGTCAGAGGAATGCTGGGGGAGTGGAGAAATAAAACAGATGTGAGCGAGCCAGGCCAGAGCTTAGAGGGCACCAGTTTGCTATATTTTAGAACTTGGATGAGCAAGGATGTGGCAGAAGGGCAGAGCTAGGATTGGGACTTGAAACCAGGACCCATCCCTCCCCATCAAGGTGAGGTTAGTCATTACGAGTTGGGTCCAGCAGCCAAACATGGTCTCCAGAGGGCCAATGACAAAGTGATTGGGAAAACAGTCATCTGTGTCAGGATAGTGGCTCAACAGGTGGTGACATGGGGGACACAGAAACCGGATATAAGCAATTCAGCACTGCTTAGGTTCAGGGAAAGGAATTCAGGTCCTGGGGTGGGGCAAAGGCTGGGAGGAGACTGGAAAATACAGGCAGAGCTCAGGTCCTAGAGAGACCAGGAAACTGGCGTTCTAACTAAAAGGGAAATATCTGTGGACCTACTCAAAAAATGGAACCTCACATTGTGCTGTGAAGCAGGCGACTCAGCATTGCACCTGCCACACCACCCCTCCTTACTTGGTGGCCCTCAAGCCTCTTTGATATAGCCCGGGACTCTGAAAAACACTATGTGAAAAATCAAGGTTCAGTGCTGAAGGGTTAAAAATTCATGGACTCAGACATATGGGAAAAGAAGAGGAGCTATCTGCCTAAATCTAGAGAATAAATTTAGAGAATGAGGTAGAAACACAGGTACAAAAGCCAGAGCTAATGATCAGGTGCACACAGGGTTGACAATTCCAAAGCCCATAGTTGACTAAAGCTGCTGCCCCTGGTCAAGTTTGGTTCTAGACACTGGGCAGGGCTAGGCCTGAAGGGTGGTGGGCAAATGCCACCTCGTGTGGAGAAAAGGAGGTGGAAAGTAGTGAGGGGAATGAGGGCTTCAGAGATTACAGATTTAACAACCATGTTGATTGCATATATGATTTAAACTTTAGTGAGATATTTCTTAGGGATTTTTTATTCTTTAGCTTTAAAACAGAATGTGGAAAAACAGAGCTTATGATAAATGCCCATGGAATAAACAAACGAGTGATTGAGAAATAAGTGATGAAGCCTTAATGATATCAGTCATAAATGTTTTAGATTCCTCCGGTGGCTTGTAGTATATCTTTTTAACAGCAGGTGATAGCATTTTGTCCTTTAGTCTACAGAATTTGTGTCCAGGGAAGAGACCTCAGAGTTGTTGTTGTTGTTTTTTTACATCATTATTGGAGTATAATTGCTTTAAAATGTTGTGTTAGTTTCTGCTGTATACAAAGTGAATAAGCTGTTTGTGTACATATATCCCCATACCCTCTCCCTCTTGAGTCTCCCTCCCACCCTCCCTATCCCACCCCTCTAAGTGGACACAAAGCACGGAGCTGATCTCCCTGTGCTATGCGGCTGCTTCCCACTAGCTATCTATTTTACATTTGGTAGTGTATCTATGTCCATGCCACTCTCTCACCTCATCACAGCTTCCCCTCCCCGCCGTGTCCACAAGTCCCTTATGTACGTCTGCGGCTTTATTCCTGTCCTGTCCCTCGGTTCATTAGAACCATTTTTTTTTAGATTCCATTTATATGTGTTAGCATACGGAGACCTCAGAGTTGATCTTGCTCACTCCTCTCCTTTTGGAATCGAGAAAATCAAGGGTGTGACATGATTTACATGGTCCATGACTCCATGGAAGAGCAATACAGGTCTTTGGATATTAATCTAGTGCTCATTCCACGAGAAGGAATACGTATTTAGCTCTTTTCACTAATAGATTTCTATCAACATATTGTCTCATTTGATCACTCATTTCGGCAACTAGACAAGAGCAGTGGAAAAGAGTAAATTTACAAGTGACTGACCCGGGATTTAGAAACCTGCCACTGTGTGGCAGTGTAGTGTAGTGTAGTGGTAAAAGCTCTGGCCCTGTAATCAGGCTAGACCTGGGTTTGAATCCTAACTCCTTACTTCCTATCTATTAGATCTTTGCCAGCTATTTATCTTCCATTTCCTCATCTTTAAAACGGGGAGAGTGATAACCATGCTGAGGATTGTTGTGTGGATTGAATGCAAAAAATGCATATGAAATAGCTGGTAGTTATTTACACAAGCAATAAAAATTAGCTATTACTGCTGGTATAGTACACAGAACAATAGAACAATGGCAACTTTTTTTTTTTTTTTTTGCGGTACGCGGGCCTCTCACTGTTGTGGCCTCTCCCGTTGCGGAGCACAGGCTCCGGACGCGCAGGCTCAGCGGCCATGGCTCACGGACCCAGCCGCTCCGCGGCATGTGGGATCTTCCCGGACCGGGGCATGAACCCATGTCCCCTGCATCGGCAGGCGGACTCCCAACCACTGAGCCACCAGGGAAGCCCCAATGGCAACTTTTGAAAGTAAACATGAGCTATAAATTAATCAATTCATACACTTCTATTTTAGAGCATACTATATACTAGGTAGGTGTCAGTCAGATGTTTCGGGAGAATCAAAGACAGATAAGATCTGGCCCTTGCCTTTGAGAATCTACTAATTCATTGTCAATAGGGCTTGAGCTTGAATAACTTTAACCAGTAAATGATAAGCTTCAATTCAACAGATACTTGTCACACACCTACTTTTTTTTCTGTCTAGTTGCTGCAGGAAATACAAAGGTGAATGCGGCACAGTTCCTGCCCTCAAGGAGCTCATAATCCATATAGAAGTTGAGCAAGGAGAAACATACACAAATAGATAAACTGTGACATCCTTGAGGGGTTGGGTTGAAATCACATCCATCCCTGAGTAAGCTCAGTGTCTGGGGCTTAGTAGTGCTCAGCAAAGGTGGATGTGGGAATGAATGAGTAAGAGTGTAGTAGAAAAATTCTTTATAATGAAGTAAAAGTCCCAGTAACATAGCTGAACTTCATCACTTACTAATAGTGTGAATTTTGACAAGTTACATAATCTCCGAGCCTCTATTTTCTCATCTGTAAAATAGAGACAATACTGCCTGTCCTCATTATTTTAGAATTGTAATAAACATCAAATGTCACAGTGACACTAAAGCACATTATAAAACTATGAAATGTTTAAAGTTATTATTATAAGACTATTCAGAGAAGACTTCCCTGGTGGCACGGTGGTTAAGAATCCACGTGCCAATGTAGGGGACATGGGATCAAGCCCTGGTCTGGGAAGATCCCACATGCTGCAGAGCAACTAAGCCCATGTGCCACAACTACTGCCTGAGCTCTAGAGCCCGCGAGCCACAACTACTAAAGCCCGTGCACCTAGAGCCCGCGCTCTGCAACAAGAGAAGCCACTGCAATGAGAAGCCTGCACACCACAACGAACAGTAGCCCCCATTCGCCATGACTAAAGAATGCCCGTGCGCAGCAATAAAAACCCAATGCAGCAAATAAATAAATAAAATTTTTAAAAAAAGAATATTCAGAGAGAGAGAGAGAAAAGCTTTTGGTCTAGATTGTTATGCTTTGTGGAGAAAGCTTCCTTTAGCTTAAGAAGAGGTTTACATGAATTCCTGATGATCCTCCATTCTATAATGTTACTTGAGAAGCTGTAAGAGAGGATAGACCCATGGTCCTACCGTCGCATGTTGGTGGGGAATCTGTCCAGTGTCCAGATGGAGTACAGTCCAATCTTTCCGGTCCAGATAAAGAGAATCCCTCATCACAGGTGAACTGGCATGTGGTCTTATAACTGGAATCTCCAAGAGGCTGGACACAGGTCTTTGTTCCATTCTGAGGGTTCGGGAGAGGTGTGCAGGTAACGGCTACCGTGGGCATGACCAAGGAGGAGAGAGGAGGTTGTTTTAGAACACAGCAACTTAAATCAGTGTGTGTGTGTGTGTGTGTGTGTCCGTGTCCGTGTGTCCTTAACATACCAGGGCAGCATGGGGTTAGAAATGATTGTTTGAATTTCATGGTGCTTTGTCACCAGGTAGAAGTCTTGTACATGTGAAATAGCAGCAGTTGACAGTGGATTGGTATCCTGAAATGCTCACCCCCGAAGAGCTTTAGAGGTGATTTAAAAGGGAGCTGGTGCTTTGTTGGGAAAGATAGTGATGCAGCTCATGTTAGTTGCTCCTGGACAGGAGAAGGACTGGCTGCTTCCTTGATACCTTCTTCAGAGATAGACCTAATCACCTTGCCATAAAACAATGACAAGTGATTTGAAATAGGAAATGGAGTAAAATACTTTTTCCCCTTCCAGAAGTTCCTTCCCCCAACCAAGTGGTGGAAAGAATCTGGGTCCAACACCTGCCTCTGTTACTTACTAGCAATGTATCTCTGGACAATAAGCTTTCTGAATCTCAGTTGCTTCATCTATGAAATGGGAGATAAAACAATCCTTGCCTTGCAGAGATCCTCAGTTATATAAAATAATAAGTTAACTAAATCATAGGCAAAAATTAAATTTAAAAATATTTTAACAATCATGACACAAAGTAGGCACATAATGTAACTGGCCATCTGCAGATGCTCTTCCCACCAGTCTCATCCTACAATGACCAGCCCCAGATGACACTACTTGTTCACCTACAAAAACAGTAAATAAGATCTCATGGTTCTTTGCCACAGCTTATCCATGTGGAGTTTGTGGTGCTGGAGGACTTGATTTGGTTGGAGATCATGCTCTGTGACTTTTGGCAAGTCACTTAACCCCTCTGAGCCTCAATATGTTCACCTTTAAAATGTGGAGAATAGCATTAAATAGCTCTCAGGATTTTTACAAGGCTAAAAAGTGAAAACACTCTGTATGCAAATGTTAATGGCTGCCAAGATATCCCTCAGCCAATTAGTGAAATAAAACTCAGATTAAACATATTGGCATTAAAAAATGAAGGCTAAGAGAACGCATGGTTTAGGGTGTTTCTTCTTCACTGTTTGGCCTGATTGGGTAGTGTATGGCTTTAGACCAGAGACAGTGGTGGAGTGGATGAACCTAGGGCCATTTCCACTGATTTGAACTGCTTGAGGTCTTGAGAGCATTTTCTGTTTCTCTTTCTCTCTCTTCCCGTCCTCCCTTCTCCTTTCCAGCTACATTTCACCCCCAACCCCCAATCTCATCCCTTTGTCGAAAGGCCTAGTTATTTTCTGCCACTTGAAAAGTCTTTCTGTATTCAGTGTGGGAGTGGTGGGTAAGGGAGAGTAGGCAAGTCAAGAAGCCTATAAACTGTAAGGACAAATTGGGAGGGTGTTGGTACCATGAGTCCGTTTGCAGCTCTTTTGTGGCCTTGCCTTCTGATAGCGCGGGTGGGGATACAGGGGTAAGGGGGACCTTGGAAAGGGAAATTGAGAACACCCTCTCAAGAGCATTACAACAGCTTGTGAGTGCAAGCCTCGTGGTACCTTCCTGTGCAGACCACATTTGGGTATTTCACTTGATGCTCACCCAGCAACAAGAGGAGAAAGTTCAGTCGGAGTAAACAAAGAACTAAAAGCGGAAGGGAAGTGGAAGGTCACAGGAAGCCATGGTGAGTGTGAGCCTCCTGGCTGTGAAACACCCACAGATGGGCCAGTGTGGGGCAATGAACTGCAATCTGTGCCCTGAACAGCCCAGGGTTGTTTGGAAGGGTGCTAAGTATTGTAACACCCCCCTCAGGGACTCCAAGTTCTTCCCCAAAGCTGTGTGGACTTTGTAGCATATCCAGCCTTCAGTGTAGCCCAGGTGACAGCTGAAGAGCCAAGGTCACAAGCCTCACCTTGGTCTCTGCAGACCCAGCTCAGAAGGTGTGCCCATCCCTAGCCCCTGTGGCTTGCCATGCTCTCTTGTGCCTGGGGCTAAAGGACATGTAGTTCTATTGAGTTGGTCAGCCTCTTTGTTCGTTCGTTTGTTCATTCATTCACTCACTGTTGACCTAACTTAACAGTAGTGAGTGTGTGTGTGTGCATGTGTGTGCTTGTGTGGGACCTGAAATAGCAAGTGGTTTCCTTTTTATTAAAAACATGTTTCTGCCTGCTTTCACTCATGTTGGAAGTGGGTACGAAGTGAAAAGCAAAGGCAAACAATGCAGAATTGGCTAGTATTTTACCTACCTAATTTTATTATTAAAATTGTATATATATAAAAAATACTAATCATAAAAATACTAATCATATGGAGGAAAAAGTGGGAAAATATTGGAAGAATTCTTACAAGAATGGAGAAACATAACCAGTGTCTGTTTTAGGGTTGGGTATTTGGGGGAGGTATTTAAGAGGATTTTTTTGTTTCTCTATTTCCTTATTTTTCTGTAGCTTTTATAAATAAAAATTTTATTGTTTAAAAGCAGTATTGGGCTTCCCTGGAGGCGCAGTGGTTGAGAGTCCGCCTGCCGATGCAGGGGACACGGGTTTGTGCCCTGGTCCGGGAAGATCCCACATGCTGCGGAGCGGCTGGGCCCGTGATCCATGGCCGCTTAGCCTGCGCGTCCAGAGCCTGTGCTCCGCAACGGGAGAGGCCACAACAGTGAGAGTCCCGCGTGCCGCAAAAACAAAACAAAACAAAACAAAAAGCAGTATTTGCCATAAATATAAGTAAATAATTGGATACACTGAGTAGAAAAAGGAATGGGGAGTATAAAAAGCGTACATCTGTCCTTCAGTTCCTAAACACAGATGATTAGAACAAGTTCTATTCCGTACAATAACTGCCTTTACTTTATATCAAGTGTAATGCAGACTAATATGCTTATGCTGAACATATATATATATACTTTTTTTCTTCTGAGAATCCTGTTGACCTTGCATGTACAGATTAGTTTCTTCCTCTTTTCATCAGTCTTCACTTTATCCTAAGTGGATTTCTCCAGTCTTAACACAAATCTTGGAGGATGTTTGCAGCCAGGCACCTGTAAATTCTGCCCCTCCCATTCCACTATTAAACCCGGGAGTTACCCCCATTCCACCATTGACTCCGTGGTTCCTAGGAGCAAAGTGCAAGATCAGTCTTGGAACAACCATCTTGAGGCTAGTTCTTCCCTCTGGCCTTCTTTCCAGATACTGTCTTCAGCCAAGTGAGAACAGTCCACCTGGTTCATGATAGGAGCCTTCATGCCCTGGGAAAGGCCCCAGGACAGAGCTGGCACCAGGCCACCACCATACCCCCCTGCCACCTTCCTGTTGCCAGACATCCTGTCGCTTGTGGTACCTGCCTAGCCCCTGAAGGCATTTGCATTTTGGATCCCTGGGTTACGTGATGACAGTGTTTATTCATTTTCCAGTCCATTTCAAGTTTCTGTCCCCTAGACAGTTACCACCTTTAAAATACAGCTTTTTAAAATAAGCCTACAGTTTATTTCCAAGACACTGGAAAGAATTCATTTTACCTTGGCATTCTGGAAAAGGAGCATTCCAGTTCCCCGTATCCAAGCATTGCAGCACACTTGCTCCCACCAGGAGAAAGCCTTCATCACAGGTGAAGCTGCAGGTCGACTGGTACCTAAAGGCGCCAAAGGGATGGGAGCAGTTCACCTGGGCCTTGTTTGAGGCTGGCAGATACTGGCACTGCAGCGCTAAGGAGTGAGGAAGTGAGAAAGTAAGGGAGTGAGGAAAGTAATAAACAAGTACTCATTGATTTCCACCCCTTAACTCTTTCTAGTGCCAACAAGAGGGATTTCTGAATTGGGCACGTTTAACCTGGAGGACGAGAAAAGTGTCATGTAATCCCAATGCCAAATGAAGGACTTTATGAGGAAATGTTGAGCCATCATTAAGCATTTGGCAATATGTATTCATAGTTTTAAAAATATCGCACTTTTGGACCCAAGAATCTATGCTAAGTATGTAACAAGATGCATATCAAACATCAGTTCAGAGAATTTTGATCATGATATTATTTGTGAGAGGAAAATATTGAAAATGAACATAAATGCCACTAATTAGAGGCCAAAAATTAACTATCGTGGATCCACGAAGGGAATGTGATATATTTCACCTTGGAAAGATATGGGAGGTGTCTCAATGCACAACGTCAAGTGAAAAAGCAGGATAAAAATTATATACACACCATGATCTCAATCATATAATGCAGATGGCCATAAATGGAGAGAACACATGTATTCTATATATATTAAGTCTTTTCTCATCTTTAAAAGGGGAGCAATAGTTTTAACTACCTCATGGAGTTCGACTAAAATGCTCAATAAATATTATCTATTATTATTATTACTAATAGTAGTAGTAGCAGCAGCAGTAGTAGCAATAGTCTTAAAATCATTATAGCTATGCATCAGATGCAGACCTTGAATGTCAGAGTGGAAAACGCTAGGAAGGCCTACCAGGGGAGTTATTGAAACCACATATCTAGATGCTTAAGAGAATGGTCAATTCTCTCTTTTGGATGATTAGACATTTACCTGACTGGAGACAAGAATGTCTCCAGTGACCCCTTAAGACCCTCTCCTTTTAAGCATGTCAAAGGGCTCTCTGTGTCTTTGTCTCTCAGACAGTACATTCCCAGTACATCCCATTCCCCTCGCTAAGCCTCACCATCATGTTGTATGATGATCTATTCCTCTACTGCCTCACTTTTTTTTTCAATTTTTTAACTGTAGTAAAATACACATAGCATAGCATAAAACTTATCTTTTACCACTTAACCATTTCTAAGTGTACATTGCAGTGGGATTAAGTACATTCATATTTTTGTGCAACTATCACCACCATCCATCTTCAGAACATTTAACAGCAACTACCTATTCCTCCTCTAGGCCCCAGCAACAACCATTCCACTTTCTGTCTCAGTGATTCTGACTTCTCTAAGTACCTCCTATATGTGGAATCATTCAGTACTTGTCTTTTTGTGATTGGCTTACTATACTCAGCATAATGTCCTTGAGATTCATCCATGTTGTAGCATATGTCAGAATTTCCTTCCTTTTTAAGGCTGAATAATACTCCATTGTATGTATGTATATACCACGTTTTTCTTATCCATTCATCTATGATGGACACTTGGGTTGCTTCCACATTTTAACTGTTATGAAAAATGCTGCTATGAACGTGGGCGTATCCATCTCTCTTCAAGACCCTACTTTCAAACCACTGCCTCATTTTAAAATCAAGTATACTTAGACCCAAGGGTTCACATAAATTGCTTGGGATCTCACATGAAATGCCAATATTTTCATTTCTGGGACATAAATTCTGTGTGGGGTACCTCTTGTAAAAAAAAAAAATCTTTGTGACTTCCCCATGCCTCAGTTCTTCAAGAGCAAAATATTGAGAACATGAACTGTTAAAGGAGATCACTTTGTAAAATCAGATCAGAGACATATGATTTACAAGGTAATGTTATGATCATTATTTTACCTACATTTGTAAAGCTCATAGCAGTTTTTTAAAAAATAAATTTATTTATTTTATTTTATTTATTTTTGGCTGCGTTGGGCCTTCGTTGCTGTGCACAGGCTTTCTCTAGTTGCAACGAGAGGGGGCTACTCTTTGTTGTGGAGCACGGGCTCTAGGCGCCCAGGCTTCAGTAGTTGTGGTGCGCAGGTTCAGTAGTTGTGGCTCACAGACTTAGTTACTCTGTGGCATGTGAGATCTTCCAGGACCAGAAATGGAACCTGTGCCCTGCATTGGCAGATGGACTCTTAACCACTGTGCCACAAGGGAAGTCCCTCGTAGCATTTTCAAGCTTGCATTTACACACATTAATCCACAACCACTAGTGAGGTGGGTAACGGAGATAACAGTACTGTTATTTTGCAGGTGACACTGAGTTTCAGAGAGACCAAAAGCTTGTTGCCAGGAAATGACAGAACTGGACTAAATGTCTTGTCATTACCCTTCCACTGTTCCATGCTGTTCCTCATGCATAATTCTTTCCTCCCAGCCCCCCCCCTTCATGCCAACTCACGACATCCATGTCAGTCCATGCAGCCCTCGCCTTGCGTTTCAGGATACTGTAATGAACACATGCCTAAGACTGCCCTCACTCACCACTTCATCCCGAGTGCCCACACAAAGGGCCTGGCACATAACAGAGTCTTAGTGAATGTTTGAATAATAAATGAATGATAGAGCTAAATGCACATGCTGATGCCTTTCATAAGCTGAGAAGCAGGGAAGCAACGTTATGCTATCACAGTACCTTGACAGACTGGGGCTGGCGCTGTCCACTGTCCCAGATCAGCACATCGAACTGTGTCAGCTCCTCTCAGTGTGAAACCCTTAGCACAGTGAAAGCTACAGTTGCTGTTGTACTGAAATGCTCTCGAAGACAGGGAGCAATCCATGCTTCCGTGGACAGGACTCTCCAGAGGCTCACAGGCAATGGCTAAATGGAAAAAGTGATTGTCTGATACTGGGCAGTAGAAAGGCTCAATTCTTTCTCAGAAGAGCCCCTTGAGAGATGCCCCATCTTTTCGACCCACACTGTCAGTATATGCAGAACCCTAAATCCTCCTTTTTCGAAAAGAGGTATGTGCCGGGAACACCTTGCCATGTCCCTCTTTACCTGGATCACTCACCTGCCCTTCAAGTCTCAGCTTAGACTTCACTTTCCTTAAGAAGCCTTCCCTGCCCACCCCAGCTCGGGCTAGAAGCTCTTCCAGTGTGCTCCCACAGCCCCTGTTCTTGAGCTGTTCATGCATTATTGTAATTCTGCCCCTTAGACCGCAGTCTCCTTGAGGCTGGTGTCATTCATCCAGAGCTGTATTCCCAGAGCCTGGCAGTGTTTTGGACCTTGAAGGTGCTCTTTAAATATTTACTGGCAATATCTGTGAAATTGGATCTGGAAGGAGGAGATATAGAGCAGGCTGGACTTTTAAGGAAAAGGCTGGAACAACATAGCTTATTGTTGGCACTCTAATACCAAGCACTATTAAATGATCCTGAAAGAGCCTTGTCTCGTGAACACAGGATGTCATCCTAATCAGACTGCAATTGCCAAGTGAGTGCAGCCCAAGGTCAGTTCCTGAGCACAATTAAGCCCCGAGTGACCTCAGTTCTGATAAAGACTGGCTTCCTCCTGCTCTTCCTTGACAAAGCATTTCATCTCCAGGATACTCCTGGAGTTTATCAGAGTATAAAGACTACCTGTACACTGTGACCTTAGACCTCTCTTTTTTACAGAATCAGGGCATTTAAGAACCAAAGACCCTCTAGCGTTTCTTTCTTACTTGGCAGATGAGAAAAGTGAGGTTCAGAAATTTTAAGTGACATCCCTAAGGTCTTACATGTAGAGAGTGGTAGAGCTGGGTTTATAATCCAGGTCTCCCGGGAATTCCCTAACCCAACATTTAATTTCCCCCATCCTAGTCCCCATTTTTGCTTTAGAAGATGAAGGTGTGAGGCAATTACACAGCATTCAGTTTTGTGGTATTAGCTAACTGTCTAGAATTGTGTCACACCCTCTTTTTCAATGCAGTGTTCCTTTGATCCTTTGTCAAAGGCTACCACTGAGGGCTATGATGAGCAATCTCTCTCCGTGTCCTAATAGCCACTGTTCTGACTCCATCTGAAGTGTAGGAAGGACACTGACCCACAGCTTCTATATACCAATGAGGCAGGGAGGGAAAAAAAAGGCAGAGACAAAGGCTCTCTGCGAGGTACGTTACACAAGCTATTTAATTGTATACTTTTTATATACTTCATTGAAGCTCCTTGCAATTCGTAGCTCATTTCATGGAGGAGAAAACCATGCCTCCCGGATGCTGAACAACCTGTTTCAGTGCCAGAGCCTGGAGGAGGTCACCCTGATGTTAAGAGCCCTTGATCTTTCCACTGTGCTGTGACTCCTTCCCGGTGCACTGGGGGCTGCTAATGAAAAATCCTACCCTCGAAGGCTGGCAAGGGTGCAGTCCCCCAACCAGGGCCAGTGCAGCAGAGTGTGTCCCAGCCCCTCACTCGATGGTCAGGTTCACATTCAAATTTGTAGCTGGAGCCATTGCAAAGGCAGTGAGGGGATGGACACAGTCCAGGGTTCCTTTGCTAGGGGCTTCCGGGAGCTGACACTGCGTAGCTGGAGAGAACAACCAAGGACAGAGAGAAAGGTACTGAGGAAGGAGAAAAACCATGCCCACAGCTAGAGAGCAATGGTGAATCCACCTCTGGAAATCCAGGTGGCGCTAGGAATCTGTAAGGTTCAGGAGACCCTAGTGATGTTTGTCCAGACTTGTATGTAGTACCAGGCTTCAGGGGGACCTAAATCTCTTTAAAATAAAAGACTCCTTCAAGCTTTTTCTAATGTCCTTTATTCCCTTTACTGCTATAAACCTGTCCTGGTAGGTCTTCTAGTGTCTACTTACAGATGTAGATGCTACCCTTTCCCTCTTACGTGAAATTTATGAATGAGGTCGTTCTGAAATTGCTTGAGGACAGTGAGTTTGGGGGAAAGGAGGACTTTTAAATGTTGTTTTAAATAAGTAGTAAAATCAGCTTCTTTTTTTTTTCTAGAGCCTGACACTCTTTTCCTATCCCAGATGAACACAATCTAGCTGAGTGGTAGGTAAAAGGAGAGTCAAGTTGTGGTGATTCAGGCCAGTTTCTCCATAAGCTAGCCAGTTTCATCTGTGCTCCCATCAAGAACCAGGTGCAGTGGACATTATACATCCCCAACTGCCTGAAACTCACCTTGACACACTGGAGCTGGGGCTGTCCACACCCCCGAGGCTGTGCACTGCACCACCTTTGGCCCAACTAATGCAAATCCCTCTTCGCAGCTGAAGCTGCAGCTGGACTGGTGCTGGAATGCTTTTGCAGAGTGGAAACAGGTCATGCTTCCTTGCTCAGGAGACTTCAGGGGTGGGCACTGGACAGCTAGAAACAACCACAGAACAATGGCATGAGACCTTAGATTATGCCTAGCACCTTGGAAGCCTTGAGATGCCGCAACAGCTGTCTGCATCTTCCCAAAGTGTCAGGCAGGTGATGAACTTTGGTGGTTAAATGGTACTTTCAATAGCTGTTTGGAAAGATCCAAGCATCCTTTTGTTGTTTACTTTTTAAAGAAGCAAGGTAAAATTATCAAATTAATAATACCCAACCCCTAAATCATTATGGTACTCTGTTCACTTTGCAATTAATGAAGGGAGAAGGACCCTTTTGTATTGCTTTTGCCTGAGAATCAAGAGCTAAGCTGACTACCTCACTCCACAGATACAAAATCATGAAAGTTAAAATTAGTGTTACTCGGGTTGACGGGTAATAGTCATCAGCAGAATTTCCCATCTAATGTAGATCCTCATCATTTCCCTTGTCTTTGAAATGGGGGAAGCTTGTTCTCCCCTCTGAAATTCTAGTTGTGAGTGAAGATGGGAAGCACTGGGTCTACGTACCTACACACTGTGGGGGCGTATTCGTCCAGATTCCAGAAGCCAAACATTCCAGCTCACTGGGTCCATTCAGTGTGTACCCTTCAGCGCAGTGGAAGCTGCACTGTGTGTTGAAAGGGAAGTTTCCCAGAGGGTGACTGCAGTTCATGAGCATGTGCTGAGGGAGGTCAAATTCGCTGCACTCTGTGACTGTGGGGACGAAATATTGATTTCTTTCTTTGCGGGTGGAAAGACAATGTCAGGTTTGCTAAAAGCTGAGCTGTTTGTATAACCCACCCAAACCAATCTCCCCGGACTTCTAACCCAACCTGTTCATCTTTAGCTTTGTATTGGTTGCATCTTGGGAAATAATCATTCTTTCACTGGCTTTTATTCCCAACAAGCAAAATTAGCCTGAAAGAGTTCTCTTTGTTTTACTGCCTTTTCATTTCCCTTTTACCTTTTGAGATTTGGGGAGGAAATGCTCTCTCTAAGAATAAAGTGTTTTAACCCAAGTGTGAGTCTCTGACAACTCGAGTGAGGCAGACTGACAGATGGTAGAGAGAGGCCCTAGGACTAGCCTTTACTCACGGGAGCAACTCCAACATGATTTTCTTCCTGGCATCGCCTCTAGCACAAGACCAATGACCACGATACTCTCAACAAAATAGTGGCCTCACCATATTCACATTCTGGTCCATAGAATCCAGGGTAACAGGAGCAGGTGTAGTTTCCGATGGTCTCAATGCACTCTCCTTGCTTGCTGCAGGACATATCCTGGCAGGAGGCTGCATGGGTAGGGAAGGGTCAGAATCATGGGCATTCCAAGGAGGTGTGAAGAAAAGCTGGACTCATTCCAAGTCACAGACTTAGTCCCACTTGGGTAAGCTTGATCTAGCCAGACAACAGAAAAACCACAGCACCCCCTGGAGAGCCAGCTTGTTCCCTGTGAAGGACACTGTCGGAGCCTGCTGGAGCATTCCCTGGCTTCTATTTTAGGCTGCATTTAGTGTTGCCTGAAGAGGGGTTGCCATGTGTGGACACAGAGGGACAAATGGAGCCACCAATACATGTGTAGACAGTGAAACTCCTCTGTGTGGTACAAAATAGTTGTGGCTTTTAACTAAGAGCATTCATAGAGTTGTATTTTTATGGAAACTCCTGTGACAAATACCACAGCATGGAGGTTAGGAACCAGGGGTGGCCGGGGTCCTGCATACATAGTCAGCATCCATGCTCCACTCCCTAATATTATGTGACCTCAGGCAAGTTACTTCTTTGAGCCCAACCTGCCCACTGTTAGGGCCAGATTTCTTCCATCTTTGGTCTAAGTCTATGCCCGACACCACGTGGCGGAGGTGGCTGAATGAGCAGCTGAATGAGATGTTTAAGACCTACTCATGGTCAAGGACAAATGACCTTATGGGGAACTGTGGCACAAGTCTAAATATGCCAGATTTAGATGGTACAGAGATGACTGGCCTGCCAGGCCCTCCTCACTAAGTCTGTGCCACTTGGGTGACAGCACAGAGGAGGGGCAGAGTTTCTTTCCTGTAAGAGACTTGTTGAGGGTGTATGTACTATGCCCTTGGTGGTAGATGAGTATTAGAATTGATACCATGAAAGCACTGAGAGTGTTTTTATTGATGAGGTCACAGCTGGGAGCAAGGTCTGTGGCTGGACTCTTTTCTGGTGGTGTTACCTAAGCCCAGCCAACCATTGGTCTACATTGGGGTCTATCACAAGAGGAAATCCATATGTCACATAGCGGGTTGTGCTATTTGGTCTCTATATTCCCTCTTAACCCTGAGATGCTGTAGCTCTATAAGCCATGCAGTGTTCTACAGCAGGAAGTTCTGATGGCAGCCAGTGAGTTTGGTGAAGCTGCACTGAACCACTGGGAAGGGTTCCAGGTAAAGAGAAGATGCAGGAAGCAACAGGAGCTCCTAAATAGAAGTTTGGTCCATGTCTTCCACCCTATTCACCTTGACCCACCAGTGCCTTATAGTAATACCTGCCTGCCCTATGCTCTCGGAGCATAAAAATTTTGTTCTGACTGTAGCTTCCTCAGGATCTCAGATCTCTAGGAATGGAAAAACAGCCAATGTTCTGTATTCTGTTCCATTTCAGGGTTTCCAGGCAGGTTAATAACTTATCTATTTCTTGGATCTCCAGGAAAGAACATAATGGTGATTCAATGAATCAATCTTTTTTTTCCCTTGACACCTTGTTCTGAGGTCTACGAAATCCCGACATTTAGGGAATTATTCCAGCTTAGTTTTTTTGTTGCAGTGTAGTGTACCTATCTATTTCTCATCTATCTCCCACAGAGAACTGATCGTTCCCTACATTCTTTACATCTTGGACGGCAAAATGGCAATCCATGCCTAGAGTATTGTATTAGTGGAGGTGGAAGCCAACTGTGTTAGGGTGAAATTGTACCAATTAGTGATGCCTGCCATTGTTGCAGCCTAGAGGGGTGGCCTTGTTCATTATCATTCATGCCAGTAATTTACAATCTCTTTTCTTCCTTGCAAGCTTTATTGAGGAAGACTATCTTGCAGATATGGAGGCTGAAGTTTGAGTGGGGAGGGGAAGCAGTGGCATATTGGAACATCTCGTGGCAGCCAAGATAATCTGATCAGGACAGTTGTAGGGAGGCACAGCCCAGGAAGGGTAGGGAGCTGACTAAGAGAGCAGTAGGATGAGCTAACACTCTGGTAATGTCTGTCCTGGCCTATAAAGAACAGGTCATTATTTTATTTATTAAATATGATAATAAGCTATTTGTAAAACGAGATCTGACTACATGACAATGTGTGTATGGATATGTTTCCCCTCAGCTAGGAGGCTGTATGAGGAGAGGGAGAAAGTACAGGGAATACTCTATACTCTGTATTCTGTTCCATTATTGTTGAGGGCTTCTGAGGGGAGGTGTTTATAATCTAACAAATTTAGAACATATATAGCAGAGTGTGGCATCTGTAAGATGATTTATTGAAGAAGAAGCTTCAGAGTATTCAGGACTCTCTTGTCCAGGGCAGTCCATACTCTCCCTAGCTACAGTGTTTGTATGCTACCCAGGGCAAGGTGGGCTCCTCTGGATGGGAAGCCACATCAGAAAGATGGAATCAGTTCTGGCACGAGGCGCCTGACCACAGGAAGACCAAGCTTTCACGCAGGTCTGCTTACTCTGGAATCTGGAGAGTGGAGAATCAAATATACTCACAGGATCTCACCTTCAGTTACCTCTTCCCTTTCCTCACCCCTCATCCCCTACCGAAGTCCAGTGGACCTGGAGATATGTTGCTGTTGAAGGGAATCTGTAAAGCACTGTCATCCTTGGTCATGTTCTCAGATTGCCTCCTGAGAATGTTGAGCAAAGAGTGTGGTTGCATATGTGGCTAAAAATACCACCTTTGGAGTAAACATGAGTTTGAAACTGGCTCCATCACCAAGGAACTTAGAATCTTGGGCAGGTTCTTGAATAGCTCTGAACCTTTCCCTCATCAGCAAAATGAGGGCAGTAGAAGGAGCTGATTGATGAGGTTCTCATGAGGACTAAATGCAACTAATACTAAATAGACTAACGACACATGAACTAATAGTAATGCCTGGAACATACTGATGGTTCGATAGGTATTCGTTACAACTGTATCTCCTAGAGGCAAGGCCAAGTTCCCTCTCAACTTACACAGTCTCTTATTCTAGGGCACAGTGGTACAGAAAAGCTCTGGACATAAATTTTAGGAGACAAATCTCCTGAGCATCTATTTCATCAATTATAAATTAGAAGGGTGGACCAGATGATATTAAAATTTCCTTCTGGCTTCAAAAGGCCAGTTTTCTCTAACCCTGAACTTCAAGGTGCTCAATAATGCTGATTGATTGACAGTTTACTCTTTGTTTTCATGTCCCTGACTTTGAGACTCAAGGTTATTGACTCGGGGGCTATATTAACGAACCAGGGAAGGCATTTTTTATAAACAGTCAGATTTCAGAGCAGAGAAGGCCCTACCTGTATAGCACAGTGCCCGCTTTTTTTTCCCGCAGGGCTCATCATTCCACTTGCCGGGGGCTGACAAACTCTTGATGTAGATCTCCACGCAGTCCTGGTTGTTCTTCTTGTTGTTGGGCTCGTTGTCAGCCCAGTTCTCAGCCTCCTTGGTGAGAGTCTTTTTGGTTCCCACCCAGGTCCATTGATTGTTGATCTTTCGGATCCCAATCCAGTAGTAAGAACTGTAGTAAGGTATGGCCTCATTGAGGTAAGCAATCTCATTTTTATTCTGGATAGCTACTAAATCCGTGTAGTACTTCTGGCAGAACGCCCGGGAATAATTCCATGAATATGATTTGTTGCTGTAGTGATAGGTCCACGCTGCCACTTCTTTCTGGTTAATTAGCTCTAAGTAAAGGAAAGTGTGGGTCAGGTTAGCACCCCTAATGAGAAGGAGATTGTGAGCATAAGTACACTTCTGTGTAGTCAGATGAGTTTGACTAGAAGACAAATACCAAAAACATGACCTTTTTATGTCTCATCTAGTTGTTTTAAGGAAAAAGAGTGGTTTCCATCTTTTACTTGAAAGTATACATTAAGTCGGAATAAGAAAATGTCCTCTTCTGAGGATCCTTGGTATTCAAGAGCTGGAATCATAAGATACCAGAGTTGGAAGGGACCGTAGAGGTCATCTAATCTTCTCCTTTTATAAATGGAGGAGACATTACATAATTTGCCCAAGCCAAAAGTAAATGACGTGTAAAATGTCTCAATGGCTGCCTCATATCTCCAGGTGCTACCTCTTCACAGGGGAAGTAAGATGCTTTATGATCTGGCACCTACCTGCTGGTCCAGCCTCATCACCCACCATATTTACTTTTTTAGCAAAATGTTAAGTCCCACTTCCATGCCTTTGCACGTGCTCTTGCTGCTCTTCTGGCTGCCCTGCCCACTTTGGCGTGGTAACTTTCCTCCCTTACTTTCCTGACTTCTCCAGGTGGGCTTGGTATTCAGCTCCCACTGCACCCTTCTCTGTCTCCATCTCCCTTACTGCCAGGTATTGCAGCATCTGTCTATATGACATGGATCGCAAGTTCTAGATTTTGAATCCTGATGGTGGTCTCCTTTTACCTCTGGATTCTTAACACCAAGCACAAAGCCTGGCACTTAACAGGCATTCGCTGCATACTTGTTGGGTGAAACACAACAGGTTTGTGGCAGAAGCTCATTGTCCCTCCCGGTTTGCAATCTTACACTCATCCCACTGCTCTGGGCTGTTTCCCTTTGATAAATTACTCTACTTCCTCCATCTCTGTTTACTCACTTGTTAAAATAGGGCTTAAAACAGGCCTTTTAAAGAGATGTTTGTGAACTCAAATGAAATAAAGAATGTGCCCCTTAAAGGTATAAAGGGCACTATGGTGCCAGGTATTGTTATCCTAGCAGTTGGGAGCTCACCCCAGCCAGAAGAGGCCAGTTCCCATGTGAAGAGGTGTACAATGTAAGCAATCAAACCTGGAAATGGCTCTATTTCCTGTTTATAAAGTCTCATTCCTATTCAACCTTCTTCTTTGCTGCCCACAAGAGGGTCGTTTCCGTTGGTCCCTCCCTCACAGGCACCTCTGTGGCATTTTTTTTGCCTGAAGACTTTATTCTGATGTCACCAGGGCTGCATACTGGCTTGCATGGACTCTAGGCAGTTTTGCCTTTGGAGTTCCCTTCCTCGATAATAAAATATTAAACACTGTATTTTATAACTGCGTTGGTATAAAGATGAACATATTAGTATTATACACTAAAACATTGGGGGGGGCCTAGAAGGAAATGATTTTTAAAGAAATTAAGGCATTTTTATGGGTCCCTAAAAGTAACGTGGGCCTGTATCTATTGAGTCTAATGGATAAGTTGGCCCTGGGTATATCTGTTTACGTTCTTCCTGAAGCCTTTTCTACCAATAGGATGGTGTCGGGTACATTTTTCCTCCAGGAATCTGGGCTTGAACTGTTCTCTAATACCTCATAACAACCGGCTGCCATCCTTAACTTCTCCCACTTGAAGTTACCCTAACCACTGAGGGCCAGGTGAAGGGTTAGCATAAACTTTACCAGAGATCAGGGCACTGAAGCAAAAGAGTTGGGTGGTTCTGAAGACCACTCTCTGAAATCTCCAGTTCCAGATGGCTTTTAGGCAGCTGGCCTGTAATAAGAAAAGAAAACTTCCTTTTAGTATCCATGTGCAATCACTGTGGCCAAAAAATTCTAGTTAATAACCATGGTATTGAGTTACAATCCTGCCTGTTTCCATTAGGGGGTGGCTCAAACCCTCTGCCCCCTTTTTATTTCTCACTGCTCTGCTGGAGTCCTACCCCAGTTGGACACTGCATCAAGGCTCAGGACAAAATTCATTTCTGCATTCATTCCACAAATATTTATTGAGTAACTACTTTGTGCCACTAGTATTTGCTTTTCTGACATAGTTTGTAATATTTATGTAAATAAACACTGTCATTATTATCATGCAATAATCTCCCTTTAAGAACTGGTATGCCATACCCAAGAGTATGAAGAAGTCACACAGAAACTCCATGATCCATACGGTTGTCTGACCTATACTTGGATGCACAGAGCATCAACTAATTGTGCTGTGCTATGTCGTCTATCCTGTATTATTGATCTATGTTTTCTTTTCTTGCTTTATCATTTCAGCATATATCTATAATATTATCCAATGCTTAATGTATACATGTATATATACATATATATTTAATTTTATTAATATATGAATAATAAACTTATTCCCCTTGGATCTATAGCAAGTATGATTTCTCATGAGCTCCCTTCTGTTGGGATTTCATCAAATCTATTAACATTTTTAAAGTGTTTTTAGACAAATAAGTTCTGTAAATGTTCATCCAACACCCTCATGTTACACATGAAAATACTGAAGGTTGAAGAGTCTAAAGTAACATTCAAAAGGACAGAAGCAGAGCCTGACTTTGAAACAAGAACTTTTTCCACTTTACTTTTTTACTTTTGTAAACCTCCAGGCTTTTAAATCCATGCTGCGTTGTTGTCAATGAGAGAATATGTGACATGACCAAGCCTAGCTGCCGCATCTGTACTCATCCAGAACTACCCCAATATAACCACCAACATAAAAATTGTGCGTTTGCTTTGCAACTGAAGCTTTATTGCTCTTCCAGCCAGATTGCTACTCCAAACCCTTCCCATATAGAAATTCTCAATTGCCTCAGCTGGGCTCCAGAGATGGATGATGTAGGCTGTATGGGGAGGGTGGGTGGTGGTAGTGTGTGTGTGCACGTGCACAGTGCATATACACTGTTGACTACAGCCAGACCAGACAGTGAGGTGGATACAACACAGATCAGTGCAAGTCTCCCAGATAGTGGGGTTATCTTTGTATAAGAAGCCTGGCACTTTTCCATCTAGGAGTTTCTGAATATTGGCTTTAATAAGCAGGTACATTTTGTGTTCTTATGAACTAGGACACTGATCAACTGGCCTCTGCAGTTGAGGCCTCTGGCCTCAAACACTGGGAGTATCATAATGTTACGATTTATGGTGCTGTTTATTTGCACAGGAAGTATGGTGATAATCCCTTAGTGGAAACTTAATCCCATGGAGTTCTCTGTGGATTGTATTATATCACCAGCTATTATTAGTACCATATTTCTATTCAGTACCCAAAGAGTACCATGCCAGGTTCTACAGCAGAAATCTTTAAACCAGAATGAGCCTGGCTTCCCAAGGGGTACACAGACAAGGAGGATTTAAGTAAATCTGTGTTCAGGTTCTCAACTCCAACATGTGCAGTTTCCTAAAACCAATCTGCCTACAAATGTGTCCTTCTCCCATTTTATAAAAGAAATCATACCTTTTATAACTTGACTCTTATTTATCATTAGGCCTTGCCTCTGTATGTGAAAAACATCAGTGGGTGTGCCAAACAGAGACCATCCAAAATATTGGTTTAGATCTTGACAACTTGAATGCTTCAAATGATAGTGTAACAAGTCTGTTTCAAGTCCAGTGGTTTCCATTTCTCTCTTTTCATCAGCTTTGATGAAGACCCACTTAAGTTGTCAGATGCTAGACCATTGACTAAATGTTGATAATACATCACTTTGTAATTTGGGACATGAAACTTGGAAGGAATTCAAAGAATTGAGAGACATTGCTATAATGAGCTTCCATTTCCATTTACTTAGTCATATGAATAAAAGTCCTTAATGCTTAAAAATCCTCAAAAAATGAAATTTAGGAATAGAATTGATGCTGAACTTGTTTGATTGTATCAATAAATAATATTCATACAAGGTTACATGAATAGGGAAAAAGCCCCTCTTCTCATGTAGAGATGCATCTTCAACAGCATTTTAAATAGGGAAGTTTAAATTACTTATCAAAATTTGTAGTATGTTTATGCTATTTTATTTAATTGTGTACTAAAAGTAATTGTCATGCTAACTCAATCAAAAAGGTGAAAAATTTAGCAGAGATGTATGGTTTCAGAAAATTGCATCTTTTACATTTCAACTTAATTATGTTTTTATTTGTGTAAAGAAGTATGATATAGTGATCAATAAAATACTTTAACCTTAAAAATGAATTAGATTTAAATTCTGTAGAGGAAGTGAAATAGAAATAGGTATTAAAGAAGAGAAAATGAATAATATAAAATTCCCTATTATTAGAAACTAGTTTATGTTTTTTTTAAGTGATAGGTGTTATCAGATCACTATGGTATTTTATTCCATTGGATAAATCCTAGGGAATGATGTTATATTTATTTACTGTAAAAGGCCAATCTTTATAATGTACTGGAAATTCCATCTTTTATTTAAAAACTTATGATGAAAAATTTTAGCTCTCCACTTAGAAAGGTTCAAGAGGTTATTTAGTTTTTCAGAATTTTTTTGGAGGTACAGAAGCAAAGCTATTGCTGGTGAAGAGGACAGTAGTGTAGCCTAATGAAGGGGACCTCAATATTTGCCTTTGAATCTCTACTGCGTTTCTTCTTGGGTAGATTGGAGGAGGATCGCAGTGTTTTTAATCTAGTGGTGCTCTCCCTGTGCCCTTAGAAAGTGGTTTTCTTCCTGTAGAGAGTATTTCTAGGGGTTTCTCTGGCTTCGGGACCAGCTCAAGGAAGTGTGTTGGGACAGTGACCAGGTGAGGCTCCTATTCCCTATCTCCATTCCCAACTCCTCCCACTGTCCCAACAGAGCTGTTTTATGTTTTAACTTGTTTGTTTAAACTTTTCAGTATGGTTTGGTTTAAACAAAATATATATAGAGAGAAACAGAGTGCTAGTTTTGAACATTTTAAGGTTTTAGAGGACTGGTAAGTGCTTCTGATCAAGACATAATATCTAAGAAATGAAAATGCAAGTCATTGTGTGTCCCCTGCTTTAACCTGACCATACTTTTCTGTTTTTTAAAATCAAATACCAAGGATCACCTCTCATAGAATGTTTGAGAGCTGTAGGAAACCGTAAAGATAACTCCAGATCAATTAGGCATTTCTCCAGCATTCTTCAGCGGGTCTTTTGGACCATGGATGCTCAAGATGGGACCACCATCACTGCCTATCACTGAGACTCAGCGAATTTAGATGATTTGCCGAAGCTTCCGTACCAGAATGTATGTTGGGTTAAGACAGTGATTCTTATTTTCACAGAACTCGTGTACTCCTTTGAAAGTCTGATAAAACCCATAGTCAGGATTCTTTTTTAAAAAATTGCAGACTTGCAACTTTTTAGACAATTTCAGAAGGTTCATGGACCCCAAGTTCAAATCTCTGTTAACTGTAAAGCAGCACCTTGACTCATTGGCAACTGACAAGGGTTTTGTGTGTGGGTGTGGAGGATGAATGATGCTTAAACATCTTCAATCGAGTAATAATTTCCCTCTGAAACTTGCTTGGGGTGGGTAAGCCTTTTCACATCTGCCCCTGCTCTCACTGTCATCTTTAGGACAGGGGTCTACATTGGTGAACAGTTAAGGACTCTGTCCTGGTGTTTGTTACTAAACAAGTTAAGTGTTGAAGCACCAGGAAATGCCTCTCTAGGAGGAGCAGCCCATGTGCTCTGCTAATTTTCACTTTAATGTTCTTTGGCAACCTGCTTCAAACTGGAAGTCACTGGGAAGGAGTCTGAGATGGGGTCATTAGAATAACATCCTGTGCCTGTGTAAACCTTCATGAAGGCTGCTTTGCACCATGGTAATCTTTAATTTTACTTTTCAAATAACTAAAAGTGATTGCAGGGTGAAGAGAGAGGCAGAGACAAACTAGAAGGAGCCAGAAGTGTTTCTCCCTCGACCTTTGCATAGAAAGAGGTAGTAAATGCCAGTAGGAATCCCATGGCTGCCAGCATTCTGGGTGGCTTATAAAGTTGGCAGGAATGGTACCATAGAAAGGCGATTGTGGGACGGGGGCGGAGTCAAGATGGCATACTATGAGGATGTGGAATTCGCATCTCTGCACAACTAGGGCACCTACCAGGCACTGGTGGGGGACCACGGACACCTAAGGGGACGGGAGGAACCCCCAGCAACCGGGTAGGACATGGCGCATTGCGGGGAGTGAGGGGGGAGGAGAAGGGGGGCGGGACAGGACTCGTGCCCCTGAGGGGCGGCTGGGGGAGGGGAAGGGATCCCACTCCCGAAGGGGGAAATTGGGGGACCATTGGGAGGGCAGAGGATCAATAGGGAGCATGGCCGGGTTTCCCCTGTCCACTTGGGCCCCCGGGAGCCTGCTGAGATCCCAGGCCTGATCCTCTGCCCACCAAGGCCCCCTCCAGCCGCGCGGGGCCTGAGGGAGTGGGAGGGAGGGAAGGGGGAGCAAAAGTAAAGGCCGGACCTCCGGGACCCGGACCCCCGAGGGGTGGCTGGGGGAGGGGAGGAGTTCCTACACCCAGCGGGACCCACCCACGGTTAGGGGTCCAGCGGGGATGGGGGAGACCCTGGGGGAGACGGTGGGGGAGGGGCGCGGAGGGACAGAAGGGAACGCAGCCAGCGCTTTCCCTGTCCACTTAGGCACGGGGAGCCTGTTGGGCTCCAAGGCCTAATCCTCTGTCCTCGGAGCCTCCCGCAGAGCCCAAGACCCGCCCCTACACCCCCCACCCAGGGCCCTACCTCTACACTCGGAGACCCCTTCTGAGACGCCCTCCAAGGTGCTGGGCCTAAACCCCACCCACACGCCCTCACCCAGGACCTTGCCGCCAAACTGGGCAACTCCACACTCCCAGTGCTGTCTCTCCCCTTCCGCACAGGTCCTAAGCAGAGGCCCCGCCCCATGCTTGAACTCGCCCTGCTTAGGCCCTGCCCCCAGGGCCTTTTCTGGCTGCATGGGTCCTGAGCCTAGGCCCCGCCCACCCCTAAGGGGTGCTACTGGCACAAAAACAGAAATATAGATCAATGGAACAAGATAGAAAGCCCAGAGATAAACCCACGCACATTTGGTCACCTTATCTTTGACAAAGGAGGCAAGAATAAACAGTAGAGAAAAGACAGCCTCTTCCATAAGTGGTGCTGGAAAAAATGGACAGGGACATGTAAAAGAATGAAATTAGAACATACCCTAACATCATACACAAAAATATACTCAAAATTGATTAAAGACCTAAATGTAAGGCCAGACACTATAAAACTCTTAGAGGAAAACATAGGCAGAACACTTCATGACATAAATCACAGCAAGATCCTTTTTGACCCACCTCCTAGAGTAATGGAAATAACAACAAAAATAAACAAATGGGACCTAATGACACTTAAAAGCTTTTACACAGCAAAGGAAACCACAAACAAGACCAAAAGACAACCCTCTGAATGGGAGAAAATATTTGCAAATGAAACAATGGACAAAGGATTAATCTCCAAAATGTACAAGCAGCTCATGCAGCTCAATATCACGAAAACAAACAACCCAATCCAAAAATGGGCAGAAGACCTAAATAGACATTTCTCCAAAGAAAACATACAGATGGCCAACAAATGCACGAAAAGATGCTCAACATCACTAATCATTAGAGAAATGCAAATCAAAACCACAATGGGGTATCACCTCACACTGGTCAGAATGGCTATCATCAAAAAATCTACAAACGATAAATGCTGGAGAGGGTGTGGAGAAAAGGGAACCCTCCTGCACTGTTGGTGGGAATGTAAATTGATACAGCCAGTATGGAGAACAGTATGGAGGTTCCTTAAACTACAAATAGAACTACCATATGACCCAGCAATCTCACTACTGGTCATATACCCTGAGAAAACCATCATTCAAAAAGGTATATGTACCACAATGTTCATTACAGCACTATTTACAACAGCCAGGACATGGAACCAACCTACATATCTATCAACAGATGAATGGATAAAGAAGATGTGGCACATATATACAATGGAATATTACTTCAGCCAGAAAAATGAATGAAATTGAGTTATTTGTAGTGAGGTGGATGGACCTAGAGACTGTCAGACAGAGTGAAGTAAGTCAGTCAAAGAGAAAAACAAATACTGTATGCTAACGCATATATATGGAATTTTAAAAAGCGGTACTGATGAACCTAGTGGCAGGGCAGGAATAAAGACGCAGATGTAGAGAACAGACTTGACGGGGCGGGGTGACGGGGAAGCTGGGATGAAGTGAGAGAGTAACATTGACATATATACACTACCAAATGTAAAACGGATGGCTAGTGGGAAGCAGCCGCATAGCACAGGGAGATCAGCTCGGTACTTTGTGTCCACCTAGAGGGGTGGGATAGGGAGGGTGGGAGGGAGGCTCAAGAGGGAGGGGATATGGGGATATATGTATGCATATAGCTGATTCACTTTGTTGTAGAGCAGAAAGTAACACAACATTGTAAAGCATTTGTACTCCAATAAAGATGTGAAAAAAAAATTTTTTTAAAGAAAGAAAGAAAGGTGATTCTGTTCTCCTGTCTATGTTGTAGACCACAGCCTTGCACTTTTAGAGGCACAACCTACAATGTCCCTCCCTAGACCCTCTGTCTTCTGCCTAGGTCCTGTCTGATTTCTCGCCTTCCTTTACAGTTCAGTGTTCTTAATTTCCTTGCCTCCCCTTTCCTCTGCAGCCCCCAGTCCCACCAGACTACAAAATTGCTCCTGCTGACTTTACCCCTGACATCCGAATTACCAAACCCAATGAAGTCTTTCCATCATTACCTTCTTTGACCTTTCTGCAGCAATAAATATTACTATTTCCTTTTGCTTAAAATGCTTCCCTTGGTTCTTCTCTTGATTCTTTCTGACATCTTGAGCAACTGTTCTGAGTCTTCTCCTGAATCCACGTCAACCCTCTTGCAGAGGTAGAGATAGAGATTCCCCTGGGTTCCTACCTCCCTGGCCCTATTCTCTTATCACTCTTCTGCTTTCCTAGGGCCTCTTTATGGTCATCTGTTTGCCAGTGGCTCTCCATCAGCATCTCCATCCCTGACTTTCCTCCTGAGCATGAAGTCTGCAATCCACATGCAAAACAAACATATGAGCACACACAGCTGGAGGCAGCTGCTGGCAGAGGTTTCTCAGGGCAAGGGATATGACTTACTCATGTCTGAATCCCAGCCATAGTACAGAGCAGATGCTTAATCCTTAATAAATATGTTATAGATGAATGAATGAATAAGTGAAAAATGGCAAGGGAATGACTAAAAGTAAGATAGAGGCGTGCTGAATGGGAAAATGTTGAAGAAATATGTGATAATTAGAACTAAGTACAATATGGTTACAGCAGCGATCGTATCAAATGTAAAGGTGTATTATTAGGTAGAAGAGTATAATACGGCTGTGCAAAAAATAATATGTTCTCGGCACTTGGTCTCATTCTCTTTGAGTATGAGAGAAACAAGGGGCATGATGGCTCGCATCCCATGTGAGAGAACAACGGAGAAGGACTCACTCACTTAAACTCCATGCGGGTGGCAGATGGGGATAAGTGGAAGAGAAGTGGGGGAATCAGGACCTACCATAGCTGGTGTGTCTCAGGAAAGCCTGGAGAAGCATCAAATAGCGGCAGCTCTTAGAAGAGGGAGAGGTGAAGGCAAATTCCATGTAACTCTCTGGAGTGGGTGTGTCCCTTTGAAAGGCTCCAGCACCGAAGAAGGCTCATATAAGGGATGCATGTTCTTATGAACAGACGGTATCACTGACCCGAGCTCCATAACCTAACTGCCCACAGAGACCCTGAAGTCCTCCATCAGGTGGGACCAGGGAGGGAACACTGAGGATCCCTTCACATCAATCTGCCATCAAATCCTATTGACTTTACCTTCTGATGAGATACCTGGCCATTCTCCAGATTTCCACTTTATTGCTGCAGCACTAATTCAGACATTATCATTTCCTTCCTGGACCAGAGAAATCATCTTCTCACTGGTCACTTCTTCTCAAGATTACCCATCTCCAGTTCTTTATCTCTAATGCTGTCTGGATAATATTCCTAACACAAAATCTGATCATATTGCTTCACTACTTAAAATCCATCAGCTGTTCCTACTCCCTGAGCAGTACATACCAGCTCCTTAAGATGACACTGTGAGACTCTTCAAGATGAGGCTTCTTCCTATTTGTCTAGTCCCATCTCCTGCCATTACACCTCAATTACACCTTGCCCCCACCACAATTCTACGGTGCATTTATAACACGACATCTTGTACTTTCCAGAATGCACGGTATATTCCCCATGTTCTTTTTATGCCCAGAGCGCCCTCTCCTTCTGTGGATGCCTAGCTCTAAAAGTCCAAGAGTCTCCTCCTCAAAGGAGCCTTCCCTATTACCAATCCCTTCCTCCCCACCCCAAGATAGGCACGCCCTTGTTATTGCCTGTGTCCTTTCCCATTATTTATTTCAATAACTATCGATTTATTAAGTGCCTACAATGTGTCAGGCACTGTTATAGGCACTGGCAATTAAAATGATGAAAGAAGACACGATTCCTTTCCTCATGAAATGTACATTCTGTGGAAGACAGACAATGAAACAAACACCAATATATACACAACAGTACTGAACGAGTAAACATAAAAAATAGAAGACAGTGATAAGTGCTTGGTAGAGAATTAAAGCCAGGTTATGTGATAGAGTGACGGGGTGCTTACATTAGACAGGGAGGGAGGTCAGGGAAGACCTCTCTAAAAAGGTGGCATTTAAGCTGAGAGCAGAATGACCAGAAGAAACCAGTGAGAAGCAGGAGGAAAAGCATTAAAGACAGAAGGAAATGCTAATGTGAAGGCTTGAAGGTGGAAGGAAAATGTGGAGTGTTCAAAGAACATGAAAACATCAGTGTCGCTGGAATGCAGTGAGCAAGGGTAGAAGAGTATGAGATGAAGCTGGGGACAGATCACTCTGGGCTTTAGGAACTAAAACAGGGGGTGAGGTTTTTGTTCTAAGTGCAAGACAAATGGAGCAGCAAGTAGATTTTAAGAGAGGTAGTGATGTGGTCTGATTGCTGCTGAAAATTGGGAAGTCCTAGAGGTTAGTTGAAAAGAAGTTGGTCTGGAGTCAGATCTTGTGAGTTTGAAATGACGGTTGCAGAAGGGATCCAATTGCCAGGGTTTTGAACAGAGAAGCTTCCTGAATAGATGCATCTAACGATGGTGTTTCTTTTTTGTAATTTGAGGTAATATTTATAATCTGTAGTCTTTCAAATTAAAAAGCAGCAAGTCTACAGGTGGTTTTAAACAAATGATTTCTCTTCAACATTTATTTACATATACTTCTAGCACACTGCTAGGTGCATGGTGGGGCACCGAATAAATATTTGCAAATTTTGGATATTATAATATCTACAAAATCAGTTTGTTTTATCTTAGAAATTTCTTATGGGAAAGAAAGGAAATTAAAGAGGGTCAATGAGAATACAAAGGGGGAAGGCAGATATGAGAGTCACTGAAGAGACAGAACTATACAACTTGTCGGTGGCAAAGTCTAGATTTTCAAGGCAGTACAACTGATTTCATATTATTTCCCTTAAGTTTATGGGTGATTGTGATAATATAGCACAGATATCAGTGGCCTCAGCCTAAAGGCAGAAAATGAAACAGTGAAACAAAGAGGTCTATAAGCCAAATGGCAAATAGAAATAAAGACAGGAAGAGGAGCCCAGTACAACATCAACACTAAGAATCAAAGTATACATACGTATATATATATATATATACACACACGTATATATGTATTTAGACTCCTGATCACCGTTATTTAGGATGAAATATTAGCATTAAATATAAAGTAGCATATTAAAAGAATTTTTAAGCCATTTGGACCATGGCTGAGCTATATCTCTACAAATATAAAGGATTCATTTTGTGTATTTGACTTTATAAAATTTCTGTTTTGCTTTTCAAACAGAGAAATGAGTCACTTAGAAGACAATGTAATAATAAATTCCACTTATGAAACATCATGTGCCTACCCTCTAAGGTCAGGTCCAGAGTCTTTTCCCAGTACTGCCTGTTATGTAGTAAGTCACTCTGATGTTTGAGGGTTTGATTAATAAGCTTCCACTTACAAAATTCTGAAACTGCACTTTCTAAGAGCTAGCAGCCAGCCCAGGAGAGCGGGAACAACTTAATTACATTTTGAAAAATAGGTAATGGAAGGAAGAGTAAGAACTAGAATCAACAGACTTAAGATGGTTAAAAGGTATAAATGGAAATGAATCCAGACCTGCTTCTTAGTCTACTCACACCCTGACTAACATTGGCATAATTTAACTGTAAGTTCCCCGTCTAGCGCTCCCCCACTCTGAGATCCGACTGATTGAAAACACCCCGCCAGAGAAACCTGAGCATCTTTCCTCAGGTCCTAGGGTTAATTGAAGCCACTCTGAACTTGAAGTTGAATTTTCACACAGAGTTTGAGGTTCCGGAATCCCAAGAGACAAATGTGCTCAAGGGCAAAGGAAGAGGTCTTGTCACTGAAATATTCAAAACAATTCCAGGGCTGGAGTTCTTAGCACTTCATTGCAGAGTTCCAGCCTAGTTTCAGGATGCCAGTGGAGGAACTTCTGAGCTTAAAGCATAGGAGGCGAAAGGGTGGGGTTCTTAACTGGGGACCCACGTGGAGGTCTGGGGACTCCCTGCAGTTATCCATAAAGCTCAGTGTTTATGTGGATGTCTGCATTTTCATCTGCGAAAAGGAGTTGTACCTTTTGTCAGAATCTCAAAGAACTCCATGATTCAATCTGGTAACATTCCTCTAAAACAGAGGAGGATCCCAAAGAGAATAGACGGAAGAAAGAAATAACTGTTCATTCATTTAAGTTGACCAATACAGGAAAATTATGCAAGAGATAAGACAAAAGTAAACCACATTCTTACATCATTGGAGTTCAAACTCAGGACAGACTCAGACTCCTTCCTCTTCTTTTCATCGTCCTTTTATCCCTATTCTCCCCAACCTGGAAAATTCTCATTACAAGTATTTGAAAATTGTACTATAATAAAGCAAAGAGATGGAGTGAATTGGGTATAAGTGCTCCTTTCTTCTGGTATCCCATAGAAAGGGGCTCAAAAACAGGGACAGTCTGGCTCCTCTCTAGCCACAGACTGCAGGATTGTAGACCCTAGGACTGTATGAGATATGCCTCGTAAGTCGAGGGTAAAACTCTGTGTGTGTCTTATCTAGGGTAATGTTAATGAGTTCAAGAAAGCCTTTTTCCTTGGATCTTCCCTGGATCCCAAATCCCACTAAATCCCAAGAATTTTCTCTTTCTCGTAACAATAACAGCTAACATTTACTAATCCACAACTATGTGCCAGGCTCAGACCTAAATGCTTTTCAGTGTAAACTTATTTAATCCTCACAATGATGCTACAAAGTAGAGTACTATTATTCTGTCCATTTTATAGATGAGGAAACCGAGTCACTAACAAGACTGAGAGCTGAAGCAGAAATGGGAACTGTGTGACTACTCCACATTAGTCCCAGCAGACTCTTAGGGCTCAGAGAAAGAAATAGGCGAGCTGGGGATGAGAAAACATTTAACTGTAGTCTTGTCCCAGGGCACTTGCTTAGCCTTGCATTCAACCCAGACAGAAGAGCAATCCTGGAGAAGGGGGTTGAGGGTTAACCAAGGTTTGCTCCAAGAGAGTCCCTGTAAGCCCTGCTAGGAAAAACAGCAGCTGTAGAGTCAGAGGACGGAAGTTCAGATCCAGACAACATCAAGCCTAACAGTGTACCTTAGGTAAAACACCTAGCCTCTCTGTAAGACACGGCAGCTTCATTTGTAACATGGACATAGCAATTCACAAGCATGTGGGGAGGGTCAAAGTGGACAGCAGGTTTTGAAATGCTTACAAACTCTGAAGGGCTACTCAACATAAAGCTCCATGATTACTGCTCTTCCTCGTTTTCGGAAGCTTTACCTGCCTGACTCAGCTCCAAACCGCTTCAACTCAACCACTTTCCATAGCAAAGAGAAATGAACTTACCATCTCCTCTGTGACACAGCCAGCTTACTGCTGTCTGTGCAGCCCAGACTTCTTATAGTCTTGCTGCCTCCCCTCAGCTGTCAGGCTGTTTAGAAAAGCAACTTCCTATTCACTTTCCTGAAAGTCACCACAGCCCTTCCCATGAAGTTAGAATGTAGATAATACAGGAGCAGTGTTGGCAGCTTAGTAGTAACAGTCACCGAGGAGGCGGGCCGGGGGGGTTTTCCGACTTCCGTGGGAGGTGGTCCACAGACAGGGGTGAGTGCGAATCACTCCTGGACATTCCAGGCTGAGTAGGGTAGGAATCGTACCCACACCCGCAATGGTCAGGTTTCCTTTGACGATAATATGAGCTCCAATTTAAGGTCATATATTGGAAAATTCACTTTGTCTTCATCATAATGTCTTAGTGTAAGTTTTCCAGTTACTGTGAAGTCTCAGTGAATGTTTTCTATTCCAGCAGGCTTCTGACGGATAAGGGACAAATATAGTAACAAAAAATAATTAGGTGGGAAAGGGAAAGCCACTGAGGGTTTTCTGGCAATTGGAGGGGTTGTTGGAAGGACTTTGGGAGTGAAAATATAAAACAGACATGGGTCATTATTAGAAAGGGACCTCTGCTTCTTAAATCAGAAAAAAGATGTAAAAATGGTTAGTGTGGGGAAGTAAAAGGCTGTGTGGCACAGTGGTTTAGAGACCCCACTTGGCTCCATGTGTGGCTCTCCTTTAGCCAAACTACTTAAACTCTCTACACCTTTTTTTTTAAACTGTGAAATAGAATGATTATAGCAGAACTTCTCTTACAGGGCTGTTATGTGATTAAATGAATTGATATGTGGAGAGTGCTTGAAACAATATCTGGTCCACAGTTAACACTCAACAAATGTAGGCTATTATTATTACTTTTCAGATTTGCCATCAGACAGCAAAATCAAGTATCAAGCATTTAGTGTCAAGTCAGAAAACCGTAACTCCAATTTATCCCCTTGGAATTCTAGTTGTGCAGTAGTGGGTGTTTTCTTCATTCACTCCATGATTATCATAGCTTGTAAACAGGCATCTCATGGATCGATTAAAAATGGGATAAAATGGAAAAATCTGGAAGTCCAAAGATAAAGATGATTTAAAGAGCTTGGGCCTGCATTTGCACTTGGGAATTTGGGACAAAGAGGAAAGGATTAATACGTGGTAGAAATAGAAAGCCTGGTGAAGGAGGTGGTGATAGAGGAATGGTAGCAGGAGGACAAGGTATGCTGAGAGAGGGGAAAGCACAGGGGACTCTGGGCAGCATGATGCAGAGGTTTAGAGCCAGACTGCCTGCCTCCACCGCCTACAAGCTGTGTGACCTTGCAAGTTACTATCCTCCTGTGACTCAGTTCCCTCAGCTATGTTAACAAATAAGGATAATAGTCATCAGTTATCACCACATGGAAATGTTTGGACAGTTATATGGATATACGTGTGAAGTGCTCAGAACACTCCCTGGGACACTGCAAGTGCCGTGGATGTGCTAGCTATTATTTTTCTAAGACTTGCCTCCACTTCCTCCTGTTCTTATTTTCACTCTCCAGATCCTCTTCTTGACATTGCCTTATTTAAAAAAAAAATTTCTCAGATGGATATGAGGGAAGGTGCTATGTAGACCCCAGGTTCTACCAACAATGTGTTTTAAGTGGGATAATGTTAAATTTTAGGGAGTGTGAGGGGAGTAGAAAAGGATTCCAAGGAATAGGAATGGAAGGAAAATACCATTGACTTTGTTTAAAGGCTGTTCAGGCTGAATACCATTTGCTTGAATGGATTTAGTCTATGTAGATAATCTATATTGTTTCTAATTATGTGGCCACTAAAAACAGGATGATTCTAATATAATGTAATTAGTAGTGTTACTTCTCTGTTTCATATCATGTTTTCTCATCTCTTCATATTGTACTAGAAATTCCCAAAGGGCAGGGCCCCTTTTTATATTAGTCTTGCTTTTCCTGTAATATCTAGCAGAGGGTAAATAGACACCCAACAAATACTTGTTGATTCATTTATTAGATGGATGGCTCTGGGTAGACACAATAAAAGTGTCCCCTCCCATCTTCCTCTCTGAATTCTATTTATATTATTTCAGTGGTGCATTCATATGCACAGGAAATATTTAAGCTCCTTCAAGGCTTCAGGCATTGTGCTAACACTAGGGATTCAATAATGAGCAACACCTTTGTGGAGCTCAGAGTTGTTTTATTTAGAGGTGGGGCATTGGATATTAGATTAAAATCACACAATTAAATGCAAGAAGAAAAAAATGATGTGGGGAAACTTTCTAGGCCAGTTGAGGCTTGGAGTAGCCCAGGAGCTACCAGATAGCCACAGTGGCTGGAAGGTTGGGAAGGAAGCTGGGTTAGGGAGCACCCAGACCATGTCGGGTCCCACAGGCCATGTTAAGGTTGTACCTTCATGTGTAGCATCTGTCATCTAGTCAAATAGAAGGCAGTTAATTCTAAGGGAAGTTCCACCTGCACAGCTGGTCCTCTACTCATAGAAGACTAGGGAACTTTCTACAGAATAGTCTGTAGGATGACAAGTTAGAACTTCAAAAAAAGAACATATAGCTTTCCCCCCTCACTGTTAATGTAATACATGTTTGTTGTAAAGAAAAGAAAAACATAGAGTAGGGAAAAAATTATCCAAAGTACTGTCACCAATGGAATTGGAATCACATTGTATATTCAGCACAAAGCTTTTGTCATTTGATAATATATCATAAACCTTTCTGATACAATATTTCTGCTCTAGTTACAACGAAAAAAAAAAAACAAACCCTAAGTGTCTGTCACTCCCCTGATGGCTGACATAGTCATGGACAAAGATGTCAGCTCTCCCCACATAGCTTTTGGAAGATACCCTACACAAATTTCATGAACTGCTAACTCTTCCCACTGAAATTCTATTTAAATTGGTCTGTGGTATTATACTCAAGCATTTTGTTTCTCTATCTTTGCTCTGCAGTTTTTGAAAGGGAAAGAAGGGCAAGGGAATCAGTCATTGGCCAAGGTCTCAAACAGTAAACATGAACCTTCACAAAACTATCTACACACATAACCTTAAATAGAAATTAGATTCTCAGGACACATTCCATATTACCCCATTTATGCCCACTTAGCCCCAACCAGAGTTTCATTTATTTGTCCTACACATTTTTGTTATGGCCCATTCTGCGCTATCTTCTAAGCTACTCTCTGAAGACACACAGATGAATAAGACGCGGTCCCGGCCCTGACGTAGCTCAAAGACAAGTGAAGAGATGGGTAGAGAAACATAATTGTAACAATATGGAGGACACGGTGTATACACACACGTTCTTGTGTGAGCTCCACGAAAAGATATCTGACTCAGTCTGATGACGGCAGTGGAGAGGTGGTTGGAAAGGATGCTTAGAGGAGGTGACCACTGAGCTGAATAGAATAAGTTAGATTCTTTTGTGCAAGCTCAGTGGTTGGACATGCACATACAGAAAATGCTCTAAACTCAGCAGATGAATTAGGAAGTGGTTTTTGTATTAAAAGTATTTTTATCCTTCCAAGAACATATTGTGTCTGGGGCCCTTTGATCACCATAAGTCTGTGATAACCACAAAAGGGTTATCACCCACAGCTGAACGCTAGAAAGACAATTAAATTGGTGACCTGTTTGTACATGAACACCACTCATAGACTCTTTCAAAGTCGCTGAGGAAGTGAAACAGAGATAGTGTTACATTTTTGAGCTACTATAATAGAGCCCCTATTCTTGGGCCAGACCCTATGCTAAGCATTTTAAAAGCTGTATCTCATTGAATCCTCACAACAGCCTTATGGGTTAGTTCCAATCTGCACAGCTGGCTCATCTACTCAGAGATTATTATGATACACATTTTATTAAAAAGTAAATTACAGGGCTTCCCTGGTGGCACAGTGGTTGAGAGTCCGCCTGCCGATGCAGGGGACGCGGGTTCGTGCCCCGGTCCGGGAAGATCCCACATGCTGCGGAGCGGCTGGGCCCGTGAGCCATGGCCGCTGAGCCTGCGCGTCCGGAGCCTGTGCTCCGCAATGGGAGAGGCCACAACAGTGAGAGGCCCGCGTACCGCAAAAAAATAAAAAATAAAAATAAATAAAAAGTAAATTATAGCTTGGAGGGTTAAATGTCTTGCTCAATATGACAGAGCTAATAAATGGAAAAGATGGGATTCAAATTCAAGTCCAGCTGAAATGACACTACACTAAAATGTGAGTTTTTCATTAAACTCTTTAAAAAGCACTTCAAATAATTCTATGCTCCTGGCTCCTAATAAAAGGGAATTGTCTTACCAAGATGTATGATAGCCTCCTAGGGATTTGCTCTCCTTTAACAATGAAGAGATGGGAAAAGGCGTCATTTGAGATTTTAATTTGGGTGACTCAGTTGTACTTAAACTGTGCTTAATAAGTGTTCTTCTCTTTCTATAGCTGGAGCTTGCTGTTTTACTCTTTGTTATTACAATAAAACTATACTTTTTTAGTTCATCTGTCAATGTAATTAATAAAACAATTTCCACAGGAAAATAGTCTTTTGCTAAAATGAAAATATAAAAGTAATGTATTATTTTATAAAAGATCCATACCATACAGAAAGACAAAAAAAAAAAAAGTGAAAATCATCCATTATATCACCCTACCCAAAGATAACCACTGTTGACTTGGTAGGCTTTCAGAATTTTTTAATTCATATATTCACAAAAAGTTTTTCAACAAAAATAGATTTAAGTTTTATTTTTTATATTTTGGTTCTTAAAAGTAAACCATATACTAAGGACATCTTTTCATGTTAATAAATATATACCTACCTCAGCCTTTATAAGGGCTGTATAATATTCCATTTATAATGCACCATAACTTATTTAAAATATCCCATATTGATGAAAATCTTACTATTATAAACAACACTGCAAAACATCTTAGGATATTTATCTTTGCCTACATTTGTCCTATAACTTCTCTAGGAAAATTTCTAGAAGTGGATTTACTAGGCCAAAGTATATTTGCACTTAAAATGATGACAAACATTATTTCATTATCCTCCAGATAAAAGTATTAATTTGAACTCTCACGAGTAGTATATGAAAGCGTCCATTTCCTCACTTTTTCTCTAATACTCACGTTATCAGTTTTAAAAAACTTGGCCAAGCTGGTAAACAGCTACAACAAAAATCTCATTTTTCTACTTTTTAGGACTTAGATTACTATGGAACTTACCCAATCTGTAATGTTTTGAGAAAGTAACACAAAACATTGGGGCACTGCATAAAGATGCCTTGGATGTCACCTCCTGCCACTTTGCAAGCTTGGGGACTTTGGTGCAGTCACTGGCAGTGAAGCATGAATGGTGGCAGGTTCAACAGAGGTGAAAAACAAATGAAAAGATAGATGTCCAAAACACAAACATGGATTACTCTCTGGGTTTCGTGGCTGCTGCTTTTGTGGTTGTTCAGCTTCTGCTTGCCTGCCTTTTACAGGATTGGTCAGTTGGCTCACTTTTAGAAAATTAGGTTATTTTATTACTGAGTTCTGGGGACTACATTGCTAGAAAATGGTTAAACTCAAAGAGGAGAATTCTGGTAAACATGAACCTGAATAATAAAAACTCCATATGTACTCTGGAACACTTGGCACCCAAATATCTCGGTTATCAAAATGGGTCATTGAATGAAATACATATAAACTCCAGCTGTGACATTAAACAATAGATCATAATATAATAAAGAAGTAGAAAATCAGCAACTGTATAAAGTCATTTAGCTGGAAGTAATCAAATCAAGTCTGAGTTATTGATCCTCAAGTAATTCTGTGATCCTAGCCCTTGATAAGAGGGAATTGTTTTTCTCAGAGATTTAATAGCCTCCCTGAGGATTTACTTATGAGATGATGGGGACCCTGAATGACCCTAAATGAAATGTTGGGGTCCCACTGCTGCAAGGCAAGTTTAGTTCTAGATGTTATTATCCAAGGGGCAGAGTGGTTCTTTCTGAATGGAGTGGTCTGCTGGTAATTGCTAAACACCTTTTGGGTTGAATCCATTTTATCCATTCTACCTTACTCGGAACTTCAAAGTTTCAGTAGTCTGCTTTTTATAAATACTTGGGCTGTGTGGCCTTGGACAAGTGGCTCGACTTCCCTTAGTTCAGTTTTCCCTTTGTGACCTATTGTAAACAATGAAGAGGTTGCATAATGCACGATGACCAACTGGGGTTTACTCCAGGAAGACAAAACTGTTTTAACATTAGAAAATCAGTTATGTAGTTCTTCATATTAACAGATTAAAGAAGAAAAAAATGTAACCTTCTCAATACACAAAAAAATGTTCAGTGAAATTCAACATCCATTTATTTTAAAAAATTAGAATGTTAGGAAACTTCCGTAATGTGATAAATGTTATCTACAAAGAAAATCTATAGTAAGCATTATACTGAATGGTGAAACACTGTAAACATTCCCTTTAAGATCAGTAACAAGACAGGATCCCATTATTTCCACTTCTATTCAATATAGTTCTATATGTCTTAGACAAGAAATAAAAAACAAAGAATAGAGAATGTTCTAATTTCATTCTTTTACATGTAGCCATCCAGTTTTCCCAGCACCACTTATTGAAGAGACTGTCTTTTCTCCATTGCATATTCTTGCCTTCTTTGTTGCAGATTAATTGACCATAAGTACATGAGTTTACTTCTGGCTTTCTATTCTGTTCTATTGATTTATGTGTCTGTTTTTGTGTCAGTACGATACTGCTTTGGTCACTATAGTTTTGTAGTATAGTCTGAAGTCAGGAAGAGTGATTCCTCCAGCTCTGTTCTTCTTTCTCAAGATTGTTTTGGCTATTCAGGGTCCATTGTGTTTCTACACAAATTTTGAAATTATTTGTTCTAGTTCTTTGAAAAATGCCATTGGTCTTTTGATAGGGATTGCATTGAATCTGTAGATTGCCTTGGGTAGTATGGTCATTTTAATGATATTAATTCTTCCAATCCAAGAACATGGTATCTTTCCATCTGTGTTGTCTTCAATTTCTTTCAACAGTGTCTTATAGTTTTCCTAGTATAGGTCTTTTACCTCTTTGGGTAGGTTTATTCCTAGATATTTTATTCTTTTTGATGAGATGGTAAATAGTATTTTTTTTAAATTTCTCTTTCTGATATATTGTTGTTAGTGTATAGAAATGCAACAGATTTATGTATATTAATTTTGTATCCTCAACTTTACTGAATTCATTGATGAGTTCTAGTAGTCTTCTGGTGGCATCTTTAGGATTTTCTATGTATAGTATCATGCCATCTGCAAACAGTGACAGTTTTACTTCTTTTCCAATTTGGATTCCTCTTTATTTCTTTTCCTTCTCTGATGCTGTGGCTAGGACTTCCAAAACTATGTTGAATAAAAGTTGTGAGAGTGGACATCCTTGACTTGTTCCTGATCTTAGAGGAAATGCTTTCAGCTTTTCACCATTGAGTATGATATTAGCTGTGAGTTTGTCATATATGGCCTTTCTTATGTTGAGGTATGTTCCCTCTATGTCCACTTCCTGGAGAGTTTTTATCAGAAATGGATGTTTGATTTTATCAAAAGCTTTTTCTGCATCTATTGAGGTGATTATATGGTTTTTGTTCTTCAGTTTGTTAATGTGTTCTGCCATTTGCAAAAACATGGATGGACTTGGAGGGTATTATGCTAAGTGAAGTAAGTCAGACAGAGAAAGACAAATACTGTATGATATCACTTATGTGTGGAATCTAAAAAGTACAAGAACTGGTGAATATAACAAAAAAGAAACAGACTCACAGATATAGAGAACAGTCTAGTGGTTACCAGTAGGGAGAGGGAAGCGGGGAGGGGCAATATAAGGGTAGGGGATTAAGAAGCACAAACTATTATGTATCAAATAAGCTACAAGGATATATTGTACAACACAGGGAATATAGGCAATATTTTATACAACTATAAATGGAGTATAATCTTTAAAAATTGTGAATTACTATATTGTACACCTGAAACATATAATATTGTACACTAACTATACTTCAATTAAAAAAAAGACAAGGAATAAAAGGAAAAAAGATGTAAGGACTGGAGAATAAGAAATAAAATAATCTTTATTTGCAAATGATGTAATTGTCTGGTAGAAAACCTCAGTGAATCTACAGATAAATTATTAGAACTAGTAACAAAACTTTAAAATGTGACTTAATAAAGAAATAATATACAAAGTTAAGTTGTAATTCTAAGCATCAACCCCAAGAATTAGAAAATTTGGTGTTTTATAAGAAGACTTTTACAGTGTTATAAAAACTTCACATACCTGGGGATAAACCTAACAAAACATGTGTGAGCCTTTGTAGCAAAAAAAGATAAAACCTTAGTGAAAACATTACAGAAACAAAAAGATATATTATGTTTATGAATCATAAAAATATATATACTCCTAAAATTAATCTAATTCTATATAATCCCAATTCTAATAAAAATCCCAGTAGATATTTTTTTGTTATAGAGTTTCTTATTAACTTAATAACTGTTTATTGATCACCTAGTTCTTGCCAGACGGTGTACTAGGCATGGTAGAATGTAGCAATGAGCAAGACATATCCTTCTCCTTATGGACCTTAGTCTAGAGGGAGAAACTGACTTAAAATCAGCAATACTAGTATGCGATGTTGATTATAGGATGTGTGAGTGACATTGTGCAGATGATAAAATTGAAACTTAAGCAAGTTAGTTGCTTTGTCCAGGACTGCAGAGCTAATACTAGAACCACTTCTTAAATCCAAGGTCGTGAAGTCTGACTTCAAAGCCCGTGTTCTTCCCATGTCACCATGCAGGTTTCCAAGACCCCATTTGGCCAAAAGTTCAGCCACTGCACATTCCTCTGTGTACCTGTATGGAGCCACAAATGCTTCTGAAATATCCACAAAGTATATATGACTTGGACACAAAGCTGCACAAGTTAAGAGCTGCAGCAGCAACAAAGTGCATGTAGAGTGTTCACTTACGCCAGCACCACCGGGCTCTGTGTTTAGGCAAAGGTGGCAGTTGCTCTGATGTGATTTCAGGGATGCTTCTCTAAAAAACTCTCCTTCCTGGACCAGCACAGTTTCTAAAAAACTCCATGATTGGACAGTCAGGTTGCAGGATTCCTAGGAAGATTGTGCAATAAAAGAAAATGTCAGCAATCTCCTTGTCTCCAACGCCATTACTTCAGTGGGTTTTTTTTTTTCCAGTAACTATAGTAATAATGACACAAAGGCTCAACCCTATATCACAAGTGAGTAAGATTTTGCCACAGTCTGGCTTTCTCCTCTTGCCTAACCTCAGTACCCAGATGCATCATGGAGGGAACATCTAGGTACAGCCATGCCTCAGAAATGGGATCTGAGATCTGTACCCCTAGTCCTAGCTAATGAAACCTGCAGCTCATCTGGCAGGAGTTCTGGGCTTCCACTCCATCTAGCCTGCTACCTTGTCCTTGCCCTAGGAAGCTTCAGTAAGTAATTTAAGACCAATGTTTGAAACTATCTTTTCAGGTTTGTGAATGACAATGAACATCAATAAATCAAAATCATGGAGACTAGAGACTTCCTTGGCAGTCCAGTGGTTAAGACTCCACACTTCCAGTGTAGGGGGTGTGGGTTCAATCCCTGGTCGGGGAACTAAGACCCCACATGCTGCATGCTGCAGCCAAAAAAAAGATTTAAAAAAATCATGGAGACTAAATAGGAAGGATAAGAAATGCTTCATAATAAACAGGAACCAAGCCAGGAGCTGAGAAAAGCCTTTCTCTAGAAAGTATTTTACTTTATGAACCTGAAAAATCAGGAGACTATTTTATACAACTGGCTATTTGCTATGTGCAATGAGACAAAAGAGAATATGGCATCAGGGACAGGTGTGAGAAAAAACAAGTTCGATGCAATATGTGACAGAGCAAAGAAAATAGTGGCAGTAAGCAGTAAAAAGCAGAATTGTTACAGCAGAGAAGTAAGTGCACAATCCAAAAGAAAGTGTCTATGTTGTAATGATTGAGAACTTGGCTCTTCGATCAGACAGACTTGGCTGTAACTGAATTACAATTCTGCCACTTATCAGCTGTCTGACCTTCAGAAATTTACTAGAGCTCAATGCTTCAGTCATAAAATGAGGATAATAAGAGGATTAAACAAGATAATGCATTTATCGTGCTTCACATAGTACCCAGCACATAGCAAATGCTCTAGAAACTAATGTCTATTATTTTTTTTTATTCTAACCAATAAACTTGACACTTATTCTTTGGATTTAGATTTAGGGCATTCAGGATCCTCTGCTAAAGTGCCAACATCCCTGGGAAAGGTAGACATTATTATTGTTGTTGATAATCTGCTTTGTACAAGGCAAGTTTATTAAACAACTACCTAACTAAAAAGGGGGAAGAGACAACCAGTATTTTGAAGAGTGAGGTAAGGTGTGTTTCCCCATTGTGACCATGATAACACCAGATCAAGGGAGACACAGAGGGGAGCACCAGATTTCTGGCTCTTCCCATTTCCATGCACATGACTGACCTCACCATTCTAGAAGAATGCTGAATGGTATTAGCAGACCCCATTCTTTAGTGTGGAATGACAAATTGTTTTCCATTGCCTGTAAAAGATTCATATGCTCACTAGGGTCTCCTATATCTTACTAGGTTTGTCAACACATATTCCTCTCCTTAGGAGACACTTGATCTCCAAGTATCTCTGACATAAAGACACAATTACATACAAAAGATCGTAGCATGGTCTAGGGAAATTGCCTTATTCAAACTATCTCTAAAATCCCAACTGAGTTGATAGGAGGTGGTGAAATAATGGAAAACTACTGAGTTAAGTCATTTCTAGGTGGTGTGTATCTACTCATGAAGAAGACCATAATCACAGACTTGTTAGTGAGCCATAGGAGATTGAAGATGGTGATAAGGAGGATGGGGCAGCACCAGAGACCAATTTAAACCACGTCACACTTGGGCCTGGCTCCAGCTTTGGTTTGGGCACTTCTACAGGAGCAACGAGACGGCAGCGTCTTTTCCTGTCTTCAAGTGCCTCGGGAACTACACGGGAAGTCAGTTACACTGGCCTGGCAAACTTGGATGACAAACAGTGGATGTCTTCCCCAGGCATCATTACACTTCCCCTGTTAATACCTCCCATTGTGGAAAAATCTAAACAAGGCAGAATTAACGGGAATCCAACATTTTCCTTTCTATAGTGAAAAGTTTCCTTGACTAACTCCTTTAGGAAACTACATGTTGGGGGGTTAGGAAATTGGAGAAAGAAAGCCTTAACACCAGTGCATAATTATTTTTAACTCTATGTGTTGAAAATAAATATCTGATCAAAAAATGTTACACATACAACAGGTTGCTCTAAAGCAATGATGATGAACAGTCTATACACAACAATATGGATGAGTCTCATAGATGAAATGCTGAGTGAAAAAAGAAAACAGACAAAAAAAGAGAACATGCTGAAAGATTCTGTAGATAAAGTTCAAAAACAGGTTGGACCAACCTGTGCTGTTGGAAATCAGGAAAGGTGTTACCCTTGACTGAAAAAAGTAGTGAGGGAAGCTGCTCGGGTGTGGTAACGATCGGTTTCTTGATCTGGGTGCTGATTACGCAGATGTGTTCAGCTGGTGAAAATTCATCAAGCTGTACATTCTTGACCTATACCCTTTTTCATGTGTACTTTATACTTTGAAAAAGTGCAAACAGTAATTAGCAATCAAGGCTAGCTATGTTAGCCTCAGCATTCTGGCTTGATAATGGTTTCATCTTTCTAGAAAAGAAGCCGTCAATCATTTTAAGATGGGGCAAATTTAGGGGAAATCTGAAGTTAAAAAATTCAGAACTTAGGTTTATTGGGTCATTTACTGAGCCATTAGGTTTACTAGGTTTATAGGTTTCTTTTCCACAGGTTACAGCAACAGAGGTTTATTCCTTGATTCCAGCCCTTGAGGAGTCAGAGCACTTTGTCTTTTTCTTCTAAAAAGACAACCTCCACCTCCAGCACCTGAAACATACACTTAACCACACTGGGTAACCATGGAAAGGTATTGGTAGGAGAAATTTGGTTCTATGTCCTATCAGATACAGAAAGTATTTAAAACTTTCCAGGGGAAGAGAGTCTGAAAACAAATAAATGTATGTTACAGATGGACATTCTAGACTTCTCTTTCTTTTTTCTCAAGATCTGTTCCCTATGTCCCTAGAGACTGACCCATCTGCTGCTGCTGCTTCATCCCTCACCCCCAGAGCCAGCCCTGAAAGAGCAGACTAGGGCCAGGGAGGGCTTCCCAGAAAAGCACAAATGGAAGTCACCTTAATAAGGAGACATTTTAAAAACTCACTTGAAATCCTAACACCCAGAGATAATAGTAGCAGAGTTAGATATATAAATAAGCACATATATATACACACATGTATATACATATATCATTCTAGACTTCTTTTTCTTACTAGCACTGAGTGTTGCTTATAACACATTTCACTAAAAAAGACAGGGGTTGAAATACTTTATGGTATGAACCTGAGCATTCATATTAAAACAAAATGTTTACTTTATTAGAGAAATTATGACTTATTGAGCAAAAGCCAGGTACCCTATGTAGATGATATTTAATCTCACGGTGGACTTTAATCTCATAACAACCCTGCAGCACTGACATATCTTCTGTTTTATACACAAATGTGGAAATTGAGCCTCAGAGAGATTAAATAAGTGGGGCAAATTCATTTAATTCAGAAGTGGAAGAGTCAGGATTTGGACCCAGTTCTGAATGATTTAGAAGGCTTTGGTCTTTCCTTATAACATACCTCTCATGAAGAGTAGGCCCTTACTGGTATTTATCTTATTTGATTTAAATCTAAATTTTGAATTAAAAACTTTGAGTATAGTGTGAGATCTTCTGAAGCCGAAGGACTCTTATTCAATATTTAGTTGAAATATTTAGTGGTTTTTATTTATTTTCACCACAGAGGTGAATCATGGAAAGAGTCATTGTGACTTTTTTTCCTTTGAACATCAGTTTTCCCTCCCTCAGCCCCACTAAATGATAATTTCTTAATCAAAATCCAGTTTTTATAGCATTTTCCCAAGATTAAAAGGGCTCTATCATTTTTTGTAATGATAAAATTAATAGGTTATTCTTGTTTTTAAATATTGGATATTACAAAAAAATCATAAATAATAAAAATTTTAAAATTGCTTGAACTCCTAGAAAATAGTGATAAGAATTTGATATAAAATACACACACACAGGGCTTCCCTGGTGGCGCAGTGGTTGGGAGTCCGCCTGCCGATGCAGGGGACACGGGTTCGTGCCCCGGTCCAGGAGGATCCCACATGCCGCAGAGCGGCTGGGACCGTGGGCCATGGCCGCCGGGCCTGCGCATCCGGAGCCTGTGCTCCGCAGCGGGAGAGGCCACAACAGTGAGAGGCCCGTGTACCGCAAAAAAAAAAAAAAAAAAAAAAAATACACACACACAGGACTTCCCTGGTGGTACAGTGGTTACGAATCCACCTGCCAATGCAGGGGTCATGGGTTTGAGCCCTGGTCCAGGAAGATCCCATATGCCGTGGAGCAACTAAGCCCATGCGCCACAACTACTGAGCCTGTGCTGTAGAACCCACGAGCCACAACTACTGAGCCTGTGCACCTAGAGCCCATGCTCCGCAACAAAGACAAGCCACCGCAATGAGAAGCCCGCGACCCGCAACGAAGAGTAGCCCCCTCTCGCCGCAACTAGAGAAAGCCCGTGCGCAGCAATGAAGACCCAACACAGCCAAAAAATATAAATAAATAAATAAATGTTTAAAGTCCTTAAAAAAAAATATGCCCACACGCATATTCCTAAACTTCTTTCTCTTTATAAATGCATGTATGGATTTTAATAAAAACTGAGACTAATGCCCTTTGAATAAAAATAAATAAATCCAATATTACATGCTTTCACACCATGCCTTTACTTTATAGCCTTTACTACAGTAGTCAGGAAATAATGATTTACATCATCGTTAGTATTGCTAGTAGTTAAGTGCCCTTTGGAGCTAGACTCCCTGGTCTTTAATCCCAGATCTGTCATTGACCAGCTATGCAATCCTGGGCAAGCCATCCTTCTTCCTCAGCTTCTTCATCTGCAAAACAGAAAAATAATATCTACCTCACAGGGTTGGTGTGAGGATTAAATGAATATATGTAAAACAGGTAGAACAACATATGTCACATATTAAACCCAAATGTATTAGCTATTGTCTTAGTTGCCTAATGTTTCTCTTTCCAGTAAGCTCCACGCATGCAGGGACAAAGTTGGTCTTGTTCCCAATTGTGTCCTCAGCCTGGTACATAGTGTGTGGTCAGTAGTTGTTGACTGTTATTATTAACAACATTCAATAAGTATCTGTTGAATGGATGAGGGAATACCCATTTACTGCTAAGGTATTTGATATTGATAGAGTAGTAGGAAAAGCCCACATTTTAGAATCAGACAAACAGATTTCAAAGCCTTATTCCTCATCCTTAACTATTTACTTTCTTAGGGGGAAAGAGAGGTCAACACATTGAACTTTTCTGACCCTGATTTCCATTTGTAAAATGGAGATAACAGTTCCTTCTTGCAACATTGTTACGTGGATTTGAGACAATTGTGTTAGTTTATCAATAAAGAGTAACTATTTCTTGTACAAATATCACATTATAGTATCCAGAGTATTATGTAACCCTAAGGGGTGTGATTCATGTGGAATACAACATAAACGGTGTCCCCTGGAATAGTCACTGCAGGAGCTTTGAGGGTATCCACATTACATTTATAAAAATGACAAAGTAGCCCTGTATTAGAGTCTCTCGGTTTGGATATTTTGAGGGTCTATAAGAGCAATTTAGGAGCAACATTAGCTGCAGAGACCTTCTGCAGGTGATATTTTCATTTTAAAGCCATGGAAAATAAGACATAGCTATATACTCAGGACCTGGGGTTAAACTCAAGCCTTTTAAATTCCAAGTTCACTATTCTCTAAAGCCCAATAAATACAGGGGCAGAGAAAGAAGGGTAAAGCAAACTCTGATGAACTAGTGTCAGTGTTTGTGCTAACTGCTCAGTTATCATTCAGCATCTACCCGATGCTCCAGAGCTAAGGAACATCAACTCCATTCTGCACCCCATCTCTGTCCTGCATCCTGGGGTGGATTCTGTTCAACTGGTATCCACAGTCAGGACGGAGTCTCAGAATACAAAGGGAACCTCCTCTCCAATCAAATGAACAGGATATTTGGCAATAACAAGTTGCTTCTGAGGAAAAGTGAGTTTCTTGGCATGTTTCTTGTCAGCATTACAAAGCTGAAAGTTAAATTTATCTTCACTTATGGCAGCACACCCTGCTGCCCAAACGTCTTGTTTGTTTGCCTCTGCTATTGTTGGTGGGGTGCATGAGTCAGAACCCCAGCCCACAGGTTTTCCCAGGACTTTCTTATGGGCATGATCCGAAAGTGTTTGATAGGTAGTCATAGGCTGACACACAAAAGAGCCAACCCGGGGGCTGGCTAGGGCTTGGCCAGGGAGGCAAGCTTGGGCATTACATTCAATAGAGCAGGAAGGGGAAGTGGTGGCCTATAACCTCAGGGAATATTTCCACATGACCCACCGAATCTCTCTCCTGCTTTGAGGAGGTGGCCTAGCCTAGAACAGCACCAGCCATGGGAGAAATGCAAACCCTAACCAGGAGAAGCAGACCCTTACCCAGAGGGGAATAGTTCAGGGCCACCACCAGATTCTGTTACAATTTTTAAAAGCACTCAAGTGTTGGCAAAAATAAAATCTTGGGTTAACTGTAACTAGAATATTGGCTTTCTCTTTGTGGAAGAGTTGGTCAATCATACTTGTCTGTATCAGTTCCCCCAAAGAACAGAAAATATACTGAGGTCGTAGCAAGAGGAATTTAAGCTAGATGTAAAGAAGAACTTCCTGAATGCTAGTTTAATTACATGTTGGACCCTTTTTTTTTTTTTTTTTTTTTTTCAGGGAAGAACTGTTCAGAGTCCTTCCTGCAAAAGGAAAGCTAAAATGATCTTGTAGCTTAACCAGACCTCTGCAGGGTTTGGATCCGTGCTGACATTTATTCTGTTATCCCTGAGATGAAGTGTGTTGGAATAAGTGAAAATGTTTTGTATTAGTATTTTTTTAATTTTTATTTGCAACCCATAAATAGATGCATTAGGTTTTTTTTTAAATTGAAGTATAGTTGACTTACAATGTTGTATTAGTTTCAGGTGTACAGCAAAGTGATTCAGTTTTCAGATTCTTTTCCACTCTAGGTTATTACAAGATATTGAATATAGTTCCCTGTACTACATAGTAGGTCCTTGTTGTTTACCTAGTTATGTATAATAGTTTGTATCTCTTAATCCCAAACTCCTCATTTATCCCTCCCCCACCCCTTTCCCCTTTAGTAACCATAAGTTTGTTTTCAATGTCTGTGAGTCTATTTCTGTTTTGTAAATAAGTTTATTTGTTATCATTTTTTAGATTTAACATATAAGTGATATCATATGGTATTTGTCTTTGTCTGACTTACTTCACTTACTATGATAATCTCTAGGTCCATCCATGTTGCTGTAAATGGCATTATTTCACTTTTTTATTATATATATATCTTTATAGATGGATTAGGTTTTGATCTTGATAATTCTAACATTTATGAGCACAGTTGCAAGCAATTTTCAGGAGTTAATTATCTAGCCGTGGCCAATTTCAGGAGTTAATTATCTAGTAGAAGAATCATACACATAAATAGGATATGTATGACACAATGGGAATTCACAGACTTCTGTTGAATTTTAGTAGAGGAAAAGATTACTCCAATTTAGAAATTTAGGAAAAATCCCCTTTTGTGAGCTGGGTCTTATAGGATGGGCTAGACTTAAATGAATGGAGAATGGGGAAAGTGGAGGTAATGGCTCAAGTAAAGATTCGGAAACAGAAAAGCACAGAGTGAATTCAAGGAAAAGCAACTACTCTAGTGTGTCTAGAACCTAAGTTGAGGTTCAGAGACTGCACTGGCCAGACCTCCAGTGCACAGTGCAGTGCCGAATAGAAGTAGTTGTGGCTAGTGTGTGGTTAGTGTGTCAGTACAGGTTCTCCAAGAAATAGGCACTTAGATGAGTAGACGTTCAAGAGCTGTGTTGAACATTAAGTTGTTCTTAGTATTTCCTTTAAAAGAAACACCTGTGAAGGATAAAGGGAACAGAGCAGAAGTAGATAGGAAGAGCCTTCAGGATGGGGTACAAGCACGGCACCTATAAAAAGAAGAGAAAGGAAGGAGAAGTGAGTAGGAAGGATTTGAGACTGTAGCACAGCCCTGAGACAGCTTCAGCCAGGCCAAAAGGGAATCCTTGCGGCAAGGTTGCCCATTAGAGGAGTCCACACCCATATGATGGGCTCAAGCTATATCAGAAATTTTGTCAGTCACTGACTGAGAGCAGCCTGAATGATGTGTAGCCTCAGCATGAAAGTGGTGGTGGATCCAGAGGGGTAGCAGCTAGGAATGTCAGTCAACTTGGCTCCCTAGACAGGAGATCTGAGTGGTGAATTTCACGGCTACTACAGTTGGTCAGTAGCATTGGCTGACCCCCAATTAAAGAGGCACAGCTTCTAACAATTCACCATTAAGGATGATGTTTGTCGCAGTGTTTACTAGGAATCCCTTTTTTTTCGTTAAGGAAATTCCCTCTTCTAGCTTGCTAAAAGCTTTTCTTTTCCTTTTTAAAAATCATGAATTCTTTTTTTTTTGCAATACTGATTGAGTTGATTATGGGTTTTTTTCTCCACTAAGCTATTAAGAGGGTGATCATGGTTAGAAATTTTCTAATGCAAATTCTACCCTTATAGTTCAGAAATAAATTGAGCATGAAGTTATATTTTTTTATTTTCTGCTATATTTGACTTGCTAATACTGTGTTTAAGATTTTTTCACATATATTCATAAGTGAGATTGGACTGTAATTTCTTTTTCTTGCAAAGTCTTTATCTGGTTTTTAAATCGAGGATATTTTGGCCCCCATAAAATAATTGGGGGATAGTTCTTTTCATATCTCTAGAAAATGTTGGATATATTTGGAAAAAATCTGGGTAGTTTTTTTTTTTTTTAGTTGGTAGAACTCACCTGTAAAACTATCGGAGCCTGATGTTTACTTTGTGGGAAGAGTTTTAACTCCAGTTTCAAATTCTTTTTTGATTATAGGAGACCATTCAGGCTTTTTATTTCTTCAGGAGTAAACAGTAAATTTGGCAAGTACATTTTTTTTCAGCAAATTTGTTTATTTTGACTATTACCAAATATATTTTTATTAAGTTGTTCTTAATGTTTTAATTAAAGAAAAATCATCTGTGATATCATTAGCTGTATCTTTTCTATACTCCTAATTTTGTATATTTATACCATTTTTCTTTATTTCCTTGATCAGTTTGTCTACTTTTTGATCCTCTTTGATTCTCTATTTTTTCTATATATTAATTTCTGCTCTTAAATTTATTATTTCCCTCTTTTTTTACTTTCTTATGGTTTATTCTATCATTTTTGTCCTCTAACTTCTTTTTTTTTTTTTTTTTTTTTTTTTGTTTTTTTGTTTTTGCGGTATGCGGGCCTCTCACTGTTGTGGCCTCTCCCGTGGCGGAGCACAGGCTCCGGATGTGCAGGCTCAGCGGCCATGGCTCACGGGCCCAGCCGCTCCGCGGCATGTGGGATCCTCCCGGACCGGGGCACGAACCCGTGTCCCCTGCATCAGCAGGCGGACTCTCAACCACTGCGCCACCAGGGAAGCCCTGTCCTCTAACTTCTTAAGTGGGGTGTTTAATTTTTTGTTTTTTTGCTTTTCTAATATAAGCATTAAAATGATAAAATTTCCTTGATATTTCTTTTGCTGTACTCCACAATTACCAAATGTAGTATCTTACATATTATTCAATTATAATCAAATTTTTGTGATTTTTTTGACTTAGGAGTTATTTAAATATTTTAAAATTATTAAGCATACTGGGATTTTCAAAAGTTTATTTTTTTTAATTAACTTGTAACAGAGGAGGCTTTGATCTGTATGATTCTGGTTCTTTAAAACTTACTGACACCTGCTTTATAGTCTGTTATATGATCTATTTCTGTACATGTTCCATGTGTAATAGAACTGATTAATTGTTGTGTTCTATACACCTCCATGAAATCAAACATAGACGTTTTTGCATGAGGATTGCAGTTGAATATATTCTTTGATGAAGGTGAGAGGCCTGATATCTATAAAGCTGGGCTCTTTAAACATATTGCAGTGTAGCCACAAGCAGTAGTTTCTAATCTCTGGGCCTTAACTTCCCTCTGGGTAAAGAGCTTTTATTTTTAGCATCCATATATAATCTGTATTTTCTCAATTAGTGGGTAATAAAAATAACTACTATCCTGTAATTTTTAAACTTTAATGAGTATTCTTCATAACAGAAAAGTTCAGAAACTACTCTGGTGAGTATATACTTTCTAAAGAAATACTGATTTCTCTAGAACATTCACACAGTGCTTCAGAAGTAACTAGCACAATTGTGCATGTCATGGGTATCATCAAACATGCCTCCTGTCTGTTAACTCTAAATCCGCCTAAAACTGACCACATAATCAAAAATGAGCCCAATGGACAGGTCCCAGCACACTGAGACAGGGGAGGCCAGTTTGCATGAGGGTTTCTGTCAAAACTGGACTGGACTTTGGAAATGAAACTCAGATTGCTTTCATTTAAGGGCCAGAATTGATTCAAACCCACATCTTTAAAATCCCTTAGTTTGGGAACTTTTTCCATCCTCAGTCTCTTCCACCACTTGTCTTCGTGAATCCAAAGCCATTTTGACATATCCTTGACTCAATCCAATATTAAGAATAAATGAGATATGTTCAAGCGAGGAAATATAACAAAGGAGGGACTTTCCTACAAGATCTTTGTAAAAGAAAAAAAAAGAACATTTGCATAAACCATTTTTAACCAGAGTCATTGTTTTGTGCCTTTCCTTTCTGAATGCTTTGTTACACTCCCTTGCAGTCCCCCTCCCTGTCTCTGGACCCCAACCAGTCAGAGACCAAAGCCTTGATCATGTTTCACTTTGGAATCTTCCTGGCTCCAGCGTAGTCATCATGCTTGAATGATTACATTTACTGACCAGTCTCCCTGCTTCCTCTTCTTTCCATTCCTAAACCCCTAGACGTGCTGATCTTCCCAGAATATCACTATGATCCTGTCCCTCTCTTGCTCAAGTTTTCCCAGAAACTACTGAGTAAACTTCACCAGTGTTAGTCTGGTGTTTAAAGCTATTCTGTACCTTTTTCATTGCTGGTTCTCTGCTAAGCTTATAAACCTGTCTGACGTCTCTGACTTCAACACCTTTGTCTTGGATACTTAACTTACCTTCTGGTTCCTAAGTAGACCTCCCTCAGAATCTACTTTAGCTATAAATTCTGTTGCCCTTTGACAAGTGGCCCCTGTCTACTCTGGACCGTGGTGTCTCTGAGCTTGCACACCCAGCATGCCATAGTTCACACTGCCTCCACTTGCAGTTAGAGGTGTTTTCTTCCCTCCACCTCCAGATGCTGGGTCCCTCAGGGCATGACTCAGCCCCTGTGTGTTCCAGCCTCTGGTAACATTTCTTATAATAGGGAGTTTTCAGTAGATGTTTAATTGGTTAGTTGAAAACCACTATCCCATGCCGTCAGCCCCTCTTCACACTAAACATGCCCATGTAATTTAACATTCAATAACCATTTTGAGCATCTATTGACCTCCATATATAGAGATGTGTTCTAAGGATGCTGAGATCAAGAAACACAGCCTGGGGCTTCCCTGGTGGCGCAGTGGTTGAGAGTCCGCCTCCCGATGCAGGGGACACGGGTTTGTGCCCCGGTCTGGGAAGATCCCACATGCCGCGCAGCGACTGGGCCTGTGAGCCATGGCCACTGAGCCTACGCGTCCGGAGCCTGTGCTCCGCCGCAACGGGAGAGGCCACAACAGTGAGAGGCCCGCGTATCGCAAAAAAAAAAAAGAAACACAGCCTGTTCCCTCAAGGTCACTTTCTTGGATGATTTTGGTGTGAACTGGAGAATGGACACATTCTTTTCACCTGCTCAAGGAGCCCAGCATTAGTATTTGAAATCAAATCCGGGACTTCCCTGGTGGCTCAGTGTTTAAGAACCCCCCCTGCCAATGCAGGGGACGTGGGTTCGAGCCCTGGTCCGGGAAGATCGCACATGCCGCGGAGAAACTAAGCCCATGCACCACAACTACTGAGCCTGTGCTCTAGAGCCTGCCTGCCACAACTACTGAGGCCACGTGCCTAGAGCCCATGATTCACAACAAGAGAAGCCACCGCCATGAGAAGCCTGTGCACTGCAAAGAATAGCCCCTGCTCGTCGCAACTAGAGAAAGCCCACACACAGCAACGAAGACCAAAGTGCGGTCAAAAAAATTAAAAATTAAAAATAAACAAATAAATAAATAAAATAAAATCTACTTTGAGTGATTTTTTTAATTCCCTTTTCTCTTCAGCATTAGACACATAGCTCCTTTTATTTTATTTTTAATTTATTTATTTTTAAATTTTATTTTTTAATGTATTAGTTTAATATGTTTATTTTATTTTTGATTTTATTTATTTATTAATTTAAAATGTGTTAGTATCTGCTGCACAGCAAAGTGATTCAGTTATACATATATATTCTTTTTCATATTTTTTCATTATAAGATATTGAATATAGTTCCCTGTCCTATACAGTAGGACCTTGTTGTTTATCTATTTTATATATAGTAGTTTGTATCTGCTAATCCCAAACACCTAATTTATCCCTCCCTACCACCTTTCCCCTTTGGTAAACATAAGTTTGTTTTCTTTGTCTATGAGTCTGTTTCTGTTTTGTAAATATGTCCATTTGTGCCATATTTTAAATTCTACATATAAGTGATATCATATGATATTTGTCTTTCTCTGTCTGACTTCACTTAATATGATAATCTCTAGGTCCATCCATGTTGCTGCTAATGGCATTATTTCATTCTTTTTTATGGCTGAGTAATATTCCACTGTGTATATATATCACATCTTCTTTATCTATTCATCCGTTGATGGACATTTAGGTTGCTTCCATGTCTTGGCTATTGTAAATAGTGCTACTATAAACATTCGGGTGCATGCATCTTTTCAAATTAGAGTTTTCTTTGGATATATGCTCAGCATCATATGTAGCTCTATTTTTAAAGTAGCCTCCATACTGTTCTCCATAGTGGCTGCACCAATTTACATTCCCATCAACAGTGTAGGAGGGTTCTCTTTTCTCCACATTCTCTCCAGTATTTACTGTTTGTGGACTTTTTAATGATGGCCTTTCTGACTGATGTGGGGTGATACCTCGTTGTAGTTTTGATTTACATTTCTCTGATAATTAGTGACGTTGAGCATCTTTTCATGGGCCTGTGGACCATCTGTATGTCTTCTTCAAAAAAATGTCTATTTAAGTCTTCTGCCCATTTTCTGATTGGGTTGTTTGTTTTTTGGTATTGAGCTATATGAGCTGTTCGTATATTTTGGAAATTAAACCCTTGTCACACACAGCTCTTTTTAATATCACCTTTCCTTACTTGTTAAACAGATACTTACTAACCATGTGGACTTAAGTTATTTAATGTCTCTGAGCCTCAGTTTCCTAAAATTTGAAATGGGGATAATAATACCTGTGGCCAAGGATTAAATTCTATGAGGAATGTAACCCAGATGTCAGGTAGGGTCTCTCTGCCCCTTAAAATCCAGTTAGTAATGAATTTTGTGGATTATTATTAATAGATTATACAATGCATTACACTACTGATCATTATGGAAGCCCAAAACCCTCTCTAAGAGTTCTCAAAATTCCCAGACAGCTTAATTTTCATGGTCACTTTGGTACTGATTTTCTTCTAAATATTTTGTTTCTGCCAAAATATTTTGTTCCAACTTTGCTTTTTGTGGCTGTTCTTTCATATCTGCTGTTTTCCCAAACTAAGGAAGCAGTCTCTTTACCTTAAACTCCTCCTTCAAAGCAACCTGAATACGGGTCTGTGTTTGTAGTAGAATATTTACAGGTTTGTGCTTGCAGAGAATAGGAACTTTGAATGGGAAGAGCATAAATGTCCAAAGGATAACTTAATTAATTTTCCACAGTGTGGTTTGGATCTAAAGCCTCTTTCTTGCCTCATCTCTTCTCATTAAATTATTATGGAGTTAGGTCTGTTTCAGACATGTGTCAAAGAACAGAGCACAGTCTTAGGGGTGAAAACTAGGGCCACGCATGGGAAGCAGGTAACATTCAGGGGACAGATTTTTCTTATCAGAGCTAAAGTCATAAGATTAAATCATAATTTAATAAACTATTTCTCAAGGAAACTAAAATAATATAGCCCAGATCAACTGAGCTCTGGCAAACAAATCCAGAGGAATGGATCATTCTGTGTCCCTTGGATTCTGTTGATTTCACAAAGGCTGGTATTCCGGGTTATGGGAGAAAGGGGTTATTTCATTTAATCTGGAGCATAACTGTGTAAGGAAGATAATGGTATCCCTATTTCATAAATAAATCTGGAATTCAGAGAGTTTAATGACTTACAGGTTCACCCCATAGAGGCAGAGACAGGATCCCAACCAAGTGGGTCTGATTCCCCAAACCATTCCCTTCCATCTCACCCCAGCAAGGGCACAGGTAGCAGAGCTGACCTTCTGTGGTGAAAATCCGAGCACTGGGTTGCAATTTGAACACAAGTGAAGGACCCTCTCTAGTTTCTAATCTCAGGAGAAGGCCTCAGACCTGCTTCTGTTCAAGACCTTGCATAAGACCCAGAATCCTACACTAAGAAAGCACGAAAGACAAGATTTGGGTGGGAAAAAAAATCTACATTTAAGGTTCAGTTCGCAAAGCAATTTCATACCCAACTCAGTCATTGCAATAACCCTGTGAGGTAAACAAGGCATATTTCATTCTTACGACTAAGTCTCAGGAAGGTTAAACCCAAGGTCTTTGAGAAATTTATTTTATGAATCTTTATTTATTTATTTATGAATCTTATGAATCTTTATTTAAGGAATGTGGCATGACATAATTCCTAAGATCATATAGTAGCCTTAGGGCTTAAGCTTAGGACTGTGTTTTTAAGTCTGTATACCTCTTACCCCCAAGAAGTAGCCTCCCCTTGTGTTCTTTGATCCTGATGTCTTAGTTGAATAAGCTCTTGCAATCAGGGCTGCCATGGGAGTCCATGCAGGCTGTGCACTGTATAACTCTGACGGATGCATTCTAAGCTACATGAATGTGAATGGCGCATCCTCAATTTATGGTGCACAGCATGGAGAATCTTTTGCAACAGCCCTTGGTGTTGTGCAAAATCTGAGATGACTTTGAGAAAGGAACATGTAATCATTACAAAAAAAAATCATTCTCATAAAATGTAGACGTTTATATGAAAGCTGTATTGGCCATGGCGCAAGGAGGTATTTCCAACTACTTTTCACACAGGGCCCTATTCTCTTATAAGAATTCAGCCCTTGACATTAGCTGAGTATCTGTATGGGTTATCACATGCCATGGAGAGGGAGTTCGCAGCAAGTGATATCAACAGTACACTGTGTTCTCTTTCAGATTTATTGAATACACATTTACTTAAGTGTCAAGTAATGAATTAGACATTCCAGGGATGTGGCCCAGTTTCTGCCTTTAAGGGGATAGAATTTCACTGGGGAGAAAACACACATATCATAATTTTAAAAATAACAAACTAGGTAGCATTTTTAAAAAAAACTGTATTTAAGTACAAAATTGCATGTTACTGACTAACCTCGCAGTAGGACGCCAGGAAGGGGAGTTTGTCACAGGTTGGACTAATTAAGGACTTGTTATGAAAACAGTGGTAAGGGTGGGGGATGCCCGAGATGAATCATAAAGAGTAGATAGAATCTAGGTGGATACATAAGAGGATTTGGGGGTGAGGAAGGACCCCCAATAACAAAAATGAGACATTAAAACCCAAATCCCCCAAAAAAACCCCAACAGTGCAGGCTATCTTTCTCATCTCTCGTTTTGCTTGGTGGTCATGAGCTGCTCCGTGTGGAAGTCAGGCAACTGAGAAGGGGAGATGGCTGAAGAAGGCGGGAGCCTGGAGGCAGTTAAATAGGATGGCCTCCATTTATAGAAGCTGGGGCTGCAGTGCAAACAGGACTTTTCCTAGTTGCAGCAGATCCCCATTACTCTGCTGGAGCTGGAAAGCAAGGGTAACATCAATTTTATAAACTTTCTATAGGAATATGTCTCCACAGTACACTGGAGGGCTGGGGAGGTAAAATGTGATCTGTAACAAAACTGAGCCTGTAGTTGCCTATGTATCAAATTTTCGCTCTATTTCAAAGTATATGTCATCATGTACGGCTCAGAATTGAAGCTGGAAGCCAGAGTCGAGAAAGAGAGTGAAATTGGCATATTTATATTCCACAGTAATCCTTTTCCCATGGTCTTGTTTGTCCATGGAAAAAAGAATAAAATACTGAGCTATAAAACCCACAACTGTGCACTGAAACTTGGGGGGAGGGTAGGGGTGATGGGGCAAAATGGAAACAGAAGGAGCAGCTGGTTGTATTGAAAATTTTCAGATGCACTGAAATAGACACACTTCATCTTCAGTGTAGAAGATGCCACCAGGCAAAACTTTGCATGGAGGAGGATTCGAAGGATCCAGTGACACTTCAGTTTCCCAAGAATTTTCTTTCACAGCAGGTCATTTAATATGGCTCATCCATGCTGAATGATAAACAAGAGAAAATAAATTAAACTCAGGAACCTAAAAATTGCAAAAATTTAAGTGTTGGTAGTAAAGGTAAATAGTCACTAAAGGTCAGAAGAGTAAAGGAACTCTTTCAGATGAGTTACAAGATGCAGGACATTCACTAAGGCACAGGAATGAGAAGAAAACCCTAAAGCAATGCTTCTCACCCTTTCAGGTGCTTACCACCCTTTCAGGTGCTTACCACCTAGACACGGTGTTAAAACACAGACCCGGATTCAGGTCTGGGTGGGCCTGAGATTCTGCATTTCTAACAAGCTCCCTGGTAGTGCTCAAGTGGCTAGTCCTCAGAACACACTGAGAGAAATTTTGGCGGTACAGGCTTTGTCTTCATGTCTAATGAATATGAAGGGCATTTTGATAGATTTTGAACAGTGGAAAGTCAGAAAAGTAAAATAAGACATATTTAAATGGAAAGAGAAATTAGAGAACATCAAAACTCGTGAAAGGTACGGTAGTGGTTCTGCACGCCTGATTCTGGTGGGATATGATTTAAGGAGATGATGACAAATTTGGTTTTGTGAAAAGAAAAATGACACTTGTGTGTGTAAAACAATTCATTCTTGGAGAGAACAAGGGAGAACCAAATAGGGCATGTCTGAATAACACCTTTCAAAGGGAGAACCAGATTCTGAGACTCTGCTGTCATGGTGAACTGCCAGGGTAAACCACAGTTCAGCAGCTGCAAGCGTGCTTGCCAATTACAGAGATAAAAATGTTTCTGAAAACAAAATTTCATATATACCTCCTCTCTGAGGTTGGCATTGTATCTTCCTGTGTATCTTGGGTGTAGCTTTTACCCAGGCAGAATTTAGACTCTAGAAACCAAATGAGGTGATAAACAGAACCAGTTTGCAGAAGAGTCAAAATAACCCAGCAAGAATTGAAACCACAAATGCACTAGGAGTCAGTTATTCACGAACCAAATGCTAATAGGAATCAGCACAAAGGACCATGAGTGTTGGCTCAAGGGCTTAAAAAAAACTGATACATGGTGTTGAGTGTGATACCTTTGGCTTGTTTTAGAAACACACCCTACTTCTTCCACTCCACCCTTCCTCAGTGCCATCACACAATGGTTTCAGTGCAAAAAAATTACAATACTGGAGGAGGAGGGTGTCTGGGACTTACACCTCCAACCTGGGTTCTAGAAGCATAAACGTTAAGAACATGATCTTTGGATCTAGATGGATGCAAATCTCAGCTTTGCCATTTATTCAGTGACCTCAGGTAGTTAATTAAGTTCATCGTTCCTTCACCTTACAATGGAAATATTAATAGTACCTACATCCACAGGCTTGTAGGCAATCTTTAATGATTTAAGACATTCAAGACACTCAGAACAGTGCACGGCATGGAATTAACATTTGATAAATGTTTGTTACTATTGTAACTAACTCTGTCACTAGCTCAGGCACCATAGGAAAGTTATTTAATTAGCTCAATTATCAAGAGAGTTTGAATGCCAAGATCCTTTCCAGAACTAAAATTCTATGATTCTATGGTCACTTTGGCCAGTAAATTTGAAGTATCCCAAGGCAGCTGGGCAAATCATTCTTCTTTGCTACATCCTTCTAGAATGTCTGGTGAAGTGTGCAAGACCTGTGTTGATGGGGCAAGGCTTCTCTTCCAACTTCTGGTCACAGCTCCTCAATACACCATGGGCTCTAGGTAGTTCTACTCACTGGCCCCTGAATGTTTTCAGAGTCCCAGTACCATACCATTTACATCATTTCCCTCTTCCAGACTGCCCTCCCTACTTCTGTCCATACACCTAAATCCTATCCATCCTTAGAAAACCAACCCAGGTTCCACCTTCTTTGTAAGGTTTTCTGCGGTCACCAAACATCTTCTGTACTGAAGAAGTCTGGTCTTCAATACAGAATTCATTGACAGTTACCATATTCTGCCTTTATTTTTCTGAAGTTTTTTTCTATATTTCTGTCTTAACTTCCCAACTAGATAATAATCTCCCTGAGGTCTGGCACAAGGATTTACTTCTCTTGGTGTCTCAGTCAAGCTTAACATTTTTCCAAAAAAAGGTGTTAATAAACAGGTATTGATTGGTTCATTGTAAAAATCAGTCCGTTAAACTTAACATGGCAATTAGCTTAATATGGTACTTAATCCTAATGCTCTTCCTGCCAGCATCTCTTCCTGTCCCCCAAGGACATCTGAAAAATTGATCTGCTTCCATCTAGTGGCAATTAAAACACAGGTGGTTCCTGTGGCCAGAAAACAGCTCTGGGTAGATTGTGCCAGAAAAGACTTTCACTCAGTGGGTGTGAGCATGAAAGAAATCTTTGTATCTTGTGGATTTCCTGCCCACAGAGATAGGGAGTTCAGCCTAGAGAAGAGTCAGGGACCCCATCTACACTCTCTAATGGAAGATAGGGCAATAAAAGAACATAGAATAAAAGAAACTTCACTGACCCTATGTCCTCATCCAGTTACCCCTCCTGACTCTTTCATCTCCTTCCAGCCAAGTTTTATGAAAAAGATAATGTATACGTTCTGCCTCTATGTTCTCATCCCCACTGATTCCTCGACCCCTGGCTACAGGACTTCTGTCATGACCTCAGCATTGAAAACAATTTCTCTACTGATACCCTTATTATATCCAGTGGATCGTGGCAGTATTTGAAATAGTTTCCATTTCCCTTTTTCCTTAGGATCATGACCCCGTACTTTCCTCATTTTCCTTCTACATCTCTGGGAACCTCTTCCCATTCGCCTTTACCTTAGCTGACTTGTTTGATATTGACCTTCCTCTGGCTCCTACCCTCTCTCCCACACCCTCTTCCATTCTCACACTGCACATACTCCCTGAGTGATTGTACCTGCTCCTGAGATACAATTACCTCCTATAATGTGAGAACCTACAAATCCATTTCTTCTGCCCCAAGGTAGCCCTTTTGCTACAGATAGAATCAACGGATTACGGTTGAACCACAGACACCTAAATTTTAACAGGTACAAAACTGAACCCATGATTGCCACCTCCAAAACTTCTCATTCTTTCGTGTTCCCTTCTCAGTAAATAATACAGTAGAGATGGTAACCACCCACCAGTTCCCAGATCAGAACCACGGCAACTTACTTGATTCTTCTCCCTCTCTCTTAGCCAATTAATAATCATATTCAGTTGATTCTACCACCAGTTATCTCATGAACTCACCCTCATTGCTATTGCCCTAGACAGGCATCATCGGCTTTAACCTAATAACTTCAAATACCTCCAAAACAGTTCTTTGCCCCCAGAGACATTCATCTCCCATGTTTGCATACTTTTATGCAGAGTGATCCTCCCAAGATGCAAATTTCAGCATGACATTCACCTGCTTCAACCCCTGTTACTAATACCCCAAAGACCTCAAGATTAAGTCCATACTCCTTCATACGGCTTATAAATTACTTTATAATTGTCCTCTGTTGCCTTCTGTCTCTCCACTTTTTCTTTTGTACTTTAAAGTACAGCTCACTAAACTACTAAGGACTTGTCAGTAACAATCTGTGGTTGGTAGGATGGTTGCCTGAACAAGAAACCAACCTCCTCAGGCACCATCTTGCTTCATTTCCTCCAGCATTTGGAAAGGTACCCAGTTGTCTAGCTGGGTAGTCTGTCACCAAAGTCTCGTCTCCATTGTTCATTTGACTTATACTTTCCTTCTTAATATTTCAAAGCAAGTCACTAAACCCTGAAACTGAGAAGTGTTTTGCTATCTTCATTTCTGCCCGGTGGGCCTTGTATTTTCACATGTATGTGTTTCTGCAATTGAAGAAATCTGAGGGTCAAGAACAAGCCAAAAAACTTCCCCCTCTTTGGGGGAAGCTGCAAGTAGAATTCAGGCTCCCCACATTTCTGAAGGTCAATGCCTATCAGAGGTCATTTGCCATCTTGTGCTAGGTGCTGAGGGCCTGGTGTCTGGAATTATACCTTGTTCTTAGAGCCTGGGATTCATTAGTTTTTCAATAAATCCTTGTTGACTTGAATGTTTCCTGAATACTGTATTTAGCATTGCCCCCATGTTCAGCCAGAATAAGAAGAAATAAACATAATGCTTCCAATCCTCAAAGAAAATTCAGAAGCAATCAGAAAAAACTGTCTTTACATAAACTACCCCTTCTTAATAGGGCATTACTTGTTCATTCATTCATTCATTCAGCTCCTCTAACACTAAAAAAACTGACAGCTTTTAAGGAAGGTTAGTAGATTTATTACTTTATCTGGAAACTTCATTTGGATGAGACCCCATGTAAATAACTATTAAGGAGTTAATGTGTCTAGCTATAACAGCAAGTATTAAGATACTTAATACTTACCCTCTGTAAGAAGAGGGTAGAGAAGACATCAACAGATATCAAAACTTCTTGCTGATAAAACTTACCTTCTCCGAGACTTTTTGCCTAAAAATAGAAGAGAAAAATGGCATCAGAAAAAAGTAGACAATTTCAATTTTTTATACTTAGGGAGAAGGGAGATTCCCTCTCTCAAAACTGTTTCTTGAAGTGTATTTTGTATTTGTTAGGTGGACCGCATGGTGTGTAAGGGGATTTGAGGTACTGTCTTAATGTTCTAATTCGAACAGTGGTAGATACTTATTCAGAACAGACTCATTCATGCAGATGCTTCTCAGAGCACCGTTTCATCCGCTGTACTGCTCATAAAGACAAGTCCAGCCTGAACTATCCGATGATCAGGCCCCATGTACCCATTCTTGTGTTTACACATCACGATCTGCCATCTCATCCTACCTGCAGATTCTTCCCTAAGAGATTCAGCTGCTAATACTGTAAGAATATGTATCATTACACTGCACGCCATCTTCTCTGTGAAAATCCACAAGAGAAATTACACTCAGGTCTCAGTGGTAGGAACTACATGCCTCATCTGGGTAACCACTGTGTTCTTATCTTACAAACACAGTGAGTATCATTACTGGTTATGTTTCCTTCTTTGACTGGCTACAAGGAAACTCAGCCAGATCTGAAATCCTCTTCTATCCTAACTTTACCCCTGGCTCTGACTTATTTTTGGTATTCTAAATTTTGGCCTTATTTTTCTTACTTTTAAACTAATTTTAATTTGCTGTGTTGAATGCATTTGGTAAACTATCTTACATTCTTTTTGAAAAAAGCAGACTATAAATAAGTAGATGAATGAACTGCAGGGCTAGGCTCCAGAGGAAATAAAAGCAAAAAATGTTTTTTGAGGAGAAAAAAATCACTGGGAGGCAATATATTTCTGTGTCTATAAAGCAGAGCTCCAGATCATCCAGTCTGGGTCCAGGTTCTTTTTTGCCAACTGTAGGGTGTCTTTGAATAGCTACTTATTCTCTCTAAGCTACCATTTCTTCATCTGTGAAAGGGGCATGATAATTATATTTTCCTCACTGAGTTGATAAAATGTATTCAAAGTATTTAGGCCAGGGCCTAGAGCATACATAGTGCTCAATTCTTGTTTTAAACCTTTAAAATGTTAGAAATTACTACTTTAATTATTTCTTCCAAAATTTAGCCTGCTGGTGACATGAGCCAAAAGCACTTGAGCAGGGAGAATTAAATCTGAATGAATTTCAGATTCCATTCATTTTCATATGAATATATTTTTCTTTTAGGAACAGTGAAACACATACATGAGCAAGAATCTGTTCCTATTGAGAAAGTTTCTTTTTCAAGAAAAAGGGAACTAAGAGGCCTGTGTTCAGTTTTGTGCCCTGTTCTCACCCTGTGTGTTGGTTCAGGTAAACAGTTCTTCTGTGGGTAAAAAAAATAGAGCCTTATTAATCTGAAGACCAGTGGTTTTAGGGAGCATATCTGGATGGGAGTCTGATCTCTGACTCTGGCCCCTGCTGATATGGAATTTCAGAGATTTGGCCTAAAACATCATTGCTTCAGTTTCCTCATTTACTGAACAGGGCCAGTAATGATGACTAATCAGAGAATGATGGTGCTAGGAGTAAAAAAATATTTCTAGACAAGCCCATGCACAGGGAGGCATGTTTCTAGAGCCCACCCTTATTCCCTTCTCCGAAAAAAGGAGCTGAAGTCTGGGTATTAAGACAACTAGGGCAGGGGCCAAAGTACAGGTTCAGAAGATCCATCTGAGGACAGGACAAGGGTCAAGAGTCTGGTCATTTCATTGGCTACTGTGCTCTAAATATTTGCTTGTCCCCTTTTTCCAGCTTTTGGAACACCAAAAGCCTATAAAATTATCAGATTGATGAATACTGTATACATGCAGATTTATTGTATTAGAAAAGCTCTAGGGGGTTAGCCTGGGAACCTATCCATCATTTCTAATAATTGTCTCTATAGGAAAAATATTCTTCGTGTTTCAAAGAACTAACTTACAACTAAAAGTTTTAGAAGGCAAAGTCACTTGAAAGTTGGAGCTATCAGAAGATGTTTCACAAATGAAGACTATTTAGTGTGTGATTAAAAATACCCTGACTTTCCTACAAAGTCAGTGATCTTTTGGGGTTTCTGTTCTCTTGTGCTCTTTGTTGGCGTAATTGTAACTAGCCTAAGTGCCCGTTATCTGTTTCCTGTTTGCCCCACACTGATTCCCCCAGTAGGGGCATGCAGTTTTCAAGTTATCAGTTTGAGATCTTGTACAGAAATGACTCCAGGGTAAAAAAAATTGCAAAACAACCCCACTGCTTTTCTCACCACTGCTTATAGTACAGCCTTAGGCAGCATCCCACCTCCTGCACCCCACAACTAAATACACATGACTTCAATTCTATTCTTTTTATTCTACTAACATTTATTAAAAGATTTTGGAATTTGAGAATATCTCCTTACTAAGGTGACTCCCAGCCCCAAAGTCCTTAATGATTACTTAGATAATAGCCCTCTTATCCCAGAGGGTGGAGTGTAAATTACCCACTCTATTCTCAACCCCCTCACTTCTGCCAAGGTCACTCAAGGCAGGAGGAAAGAAAGGATGATTGGGGGCAGTCTTTAAGTCTCAATGGAAAGGATAATCAACGGTGGGAGAAGAATCTCATTCTTTTTTTGCCTTAATGCCATATTTAAGTAAATAGCATAGTACTCTAAGACAATGGAAGTTCCAAGAGCAAGAACAGAGACATTTTAACTGCTCAGGGCTCTTACTTTACAGTTACTGAAGTTCTTGCACATCAACAGCACCCCCGTCCACTGTGTTTCTGGGTTGGTTATAAAACTACTCTAGTACCCTTAGTCTTAAATTTGGAATGAAAGATCAGGTCATAGCAGAAGACCATTAGGGATTGGTAGATAATATTCCTGCAGTTGCCAGTAAGAATAGGTGGTGCGACAGCCTTTACATACCATATTCATGGAATAGAATACATACTAATTAATTTGATGGAACTGAAATTAAAATGGCCCCACAGAGGCAACACAGAGCAGTTGTTTAGCAGTTGTTTTGAGGTCATTGATGGCCCCTGAACTTGAAGCAGGGTTATCTTTAAAGCTGCCTAATATCCATACATGTCGTAATCTTGAATGTGTCTGTCTGATGACTTTGGCCAAATGTGGCAGCACATACCCAAGGCCTGCCTGTCTATGGGCCTGTAACTGGAAGGTTTGTCCCACTTGAGGGTTTGGACACACTCAGGAGGGAGGTGGGGGCAGTGATGCTGTTGTTCTTCTCCAGTGGTGTTTCATCTACTATTCCAAGCAGCAGATACTAGTTTCTTGAGGCAGCCCTCCTTAATCCCTCTTCTCTAGTCCAGAGTGGATGGAAAGCATGAGTATGGGGTACATTTGGTTAAAGCTGTAACCTTGGTGAATAGACACTGGGGAGAAAATGTGGAGATTTCCCTAAGGGACAATACAACTCCCACATGTCAGGAGCCAGACAGGTATCTGACTCTTGACAAGGCTAGGTATTTGGGAGGAGTGCTTTGAAAACCTTATGGGACATTAGATTCACTTCCTAGTGTAATTGCACTGAAATCAAAAACATGTAGGCTCTTATAGGACAAGATCACGTATCCTTTTTTTTGTTTTTTAGAATTAAATAATAGCAAAGAACCACTACAATTTCTCATTTGTCTGTTAACACCCTGGCAACGGTGTTAGCAAGGTACCTTGAAGACAGTAGGCATTTTTAGAAGATTTGTCAGAATGAAAAGCAAAAATCAGCCAACTTGTTTTGATGAAAGTGTGTTCTGAGCTGCTTCACACATCTCCAGAGACTGATGTCTATAGAACCCAGAGCTTGGTATCCTGCTTTAGCTGAGGCTTTCGTACTTAATTTCCTGTGGGTTTCTATGTTTTTTTCCACTTTAAAGTTGTATTATTTTTGTATGAAGGTAAACTCACATACCTTTTTTTAATCTCCTTGCCAGCCAAATGATAAATGCCAACCCACAGAATGTGGTAACCATGACTGCCACCGGAATGAAGAGGGGGTTATAGTCACTCTCCTTGACTATTGAGAAATTCCTGTCCACTTCTGCAAGAGAAATCAGTAAGGCATGTAGTATGAGGCCACAAGCATTATTTCCTTAGTGCCTTCTCATGACATTAAACTTTCTTCCTTCTTACATCTTCTAATAATTGTCCATTTGATGCTATTTGACAGATGAGGAAATCGGCATGGGAAAGCCCATGATGAGTCTATAGCAGAGAAAAGACTAGACCAGCTTTTCTAGCTCAACACCTATAGAATCTCAATACACAGATTTGTGATTCATGGAATTCCTGAGAGATGTACCTAAATATTTTGGCAAAAAGTGGTCATCATTGTATTTAGCTCCATGGCCTTGTTCAGTGGTTGGGACTCAAACACAGAGAAGAGCTAAAAAGTTAAGTACAACTTCAGGAAAAATAAAAGCCAGTGATCTGAACCAGGCAACTTATCAATAAAAGGAATCTATTCTCTGTCCTGGCTATTGTAAATAGAGCTGCAATGGGGATATACGTATATGTATAGCTGATTCACTTTTTTATAAAGCAGAAACTAACACACCATTGTAAAGCAATTATACTCCAGTAAAGATGTTAAAAAAAAGGAATCTATTAATGCTTTGAAGCAGCTGTGCAGACATATGCACATGCTGTTACATGCCAAGGACCTGCACTAATCTGTCTTTCAAATGATGTAGTCCTACCATTTCCCTCATAAATAAGTAAAAGGGTACATCTATATATCCTCTTATAAGTATGAACTAAGTTCATGTGGGGACCTTTACTGAAAAAATACTGATATGAAAAAACCTATCTTCTGATACCACCAATTGAAGAAACTTACTTTTGTATATTGGCACAGCATCTGACTGTCCCTTATTCTTCACATTACTTTGATGAACCCTTTCAAGGTGCTTCCATCCCCACACCGAAATGTATAATGGAAAGGAGGTGCAAGTTCCCAGAGGATCCAAACAAAGGACACCTATGGGCTGCGTGAGGATGAGGAAACGGACAGTAGTCCAGCCTTAAAAGGAAATGCCCCATAAGCCTGATGTACAATCCTCCCCTAAAGACCCCATGCCATGTCCCCAGTTCTCTACCTCACTTCCTGGCCCTGGGCCACAGAGAGATCAGCTTCTACAAATCCTACCATTTAAAGACTTCTGTCACTGGTATAGATAGTCTTCAGAGAAAACATGGGTAGCTATTCTTTCACATGCTAATTTAACGTGGATTAATTTAGCATCTATTTCCAGGTGCTGTGTCAGGTGGAGGGTATATAGAGATGAGGAAGACACATCCTCTTATGCACAGACAGATTTGGGAGGCATCAGCTTAGTGATAATTGAGAAGTATCCATTACTTTGGGAATTAGGTGGTCATTGGTGACTTTTGTAGAGACATTTTAGTAGACTAACAGAGAAGTGAGATTGTAGTGGAATAGAAAAATGGATAAGAAATAAGTCGGTATAGACAGTGAGTTTAGATGTTAAGGGTTAAGATAGAAGGAGTTGATAATTGGCTGAAAAAAAAAGGGAAATCACTGTCATTGAAGGAAGAGGCAAGAGCAGCCAAGGATTTTATGGTAAATTAATGTGTACAAATGTTTTTAAGTGACATACATTTAGCAAAATAAACTTAAAAGTTTAATCTATCTTTCCCCACCATCTGCTTATCAATCAGCTACCTCTTTAAGTCTTTAATATATTGAGGCAAACTTACTCACTTTGACATATTGGACTAGGGCTGGACCAATTTCCAGATGATCCACAAATAGTTTTCTTTTCCCCAATTAACTCAGCTCCTTCTGAGCAGCTGAAGGTACACATGGAGGTAAAGCCGAAGTTGACCAGGGGGTGATTACAGTCCATGGTTCCAAAATCGGGTGCTGTTAGAGGCTCACAATGAATCACTTCAGTGAAAAAGAAAAAAATCAGTATTTCTGAGCAGAGACCCTCCCATGACAAACAGTTTTTAGGCAAACTGCCTAACTCAACTGTGGAGCCATTGACATGAATCTAACATTTCTAATTTCTAGAAATTACTTCTGATGATGCTTCCAGAGTTTATTTTCTTGAGAATGATGGAGAGTGGTGAGTCAGAGGTGAAGCCAGGAGAACACAGAAAGCCCTGGGTGGGCAGGGGGGCATTGGGGAGAGGAGGGGAGGGTTGGCTCTTTCAGATTGCTGCCCCAGCCCTGGTAACACTCCATCTGCTGGAAGTGCCATGCTACGTGGCCTTGGCCTCAAGAGCTCTTATGGTGCATTATCAATGAATGTAGAGAATTTTCACTCTTTCACCTCTTCTAAAGTCTACCCAAGCAGTTTTGAAAAACATCCCCATTCTCTGAAGCAAGTCCCTCAACTTTTATAAAATTCAGCAGGTTGGTCAATTAGTTCTATGATTTCAAAAAATGATTTGGATAGTTCTTTTGAGAATTCAGCCACTTAAACAAGTGAGTCAAAAGCATAAATGTAGAAAATGTAACCAAAACTTCGCAAGTTTAGACACCACCAGTTTTTCCCCTAAAGGGATAATCTTCTTGACAGTAAAAAAGAAAAAACCAAAGAACACCATATTTCAAATGAAAAAAAAAATCAAGAGATTGTGTTTTTGTTTTTCATAGAATTTGCTATTCTCCTGAGAGTTCATGGAGGAGGAAATCTAAAAAATGATTTTAAGAATAAACCAAATAAAACAATCAAAAAAGACCTCTAGCCCCCCGACTCGAAAAAAGGAAATTGCTTGCTGTTAAGTAGGACACCACATAAAATAGGTGTTATTGAAAGGAGAGAACAACAAAAATTCAACTGCAGTTCAGCAAGACTGATTATTTATGCCATAGCAATGAGAAAATAAAAATAAAATAAAATAAAAATGCAGTATAGGGCTTCCCTGGTGGCGCAGTGGTTGAGAGTCTGCCTGCCAATGCAGGGGACGCGGGTTCGAGCCCTGGTCTGGGAAGATCCCACATGCCGTGGAGCGACTGGGCCCATGAGCCACAATTACTGAGCCTGTGCGTCTGGAGCCTGTGCACCGCAACAAGAGAGGCCACGATAGTGAGAGGCCCACGCACCGCGATGAAGAGTGACCCCTGCTTGCCACAACTAGAGAAAGCCCTCGCACAGAAACGAAGACCCAACACAGCCATAAATAAAAAAATTAAAAAAAAACACAGTATAACCACACTGTATTGCTGAAAATTATATATATATTCTGTGACGTAGTCTCAGAGATATTTGGTTGTTATTTTTTGTTTGTGGTTTTTCTGTTTAATTAGTAAAAATAACCTCTTTGAAAATCATCACAGTATAATCTAAGTTAGGTTAAATTATGCTTCAAAAGAGGATACAGACTTCTTAGCAAGACTCTACTACATTTTCTCAGTCTATAAACACAGGATTGCCATGACTAAACCTCTAGTCTGAACAGTAACTCACCTCGACATGTTGGCTTTGGAGATGACCAGTTTCCAAATGGTCCACAAGTGGTTTCTTCAATCCCAACTATGTCTGTTCCCTCAAAGCAGTTGAAGGCACACTGTGATGTGAAGCTGAAGTTTCCCAAAGGGTGAATACAGGCCATGGTACCCAGCTCTGGGGCCTCCAAAGGCTCACACTGAGTCACTTCAATAAGAAAAAAAAAACACTGGGCAGTGTTCCAGGGACCTGATGACTGGGTTTGAATCTTAGCTCTGATACTTGATAAACAAGTGCCTTTAAGCACGGTGACTTAACCCTTCAGCTTAGCTTCTTTATCTCTGAAAGAGGGATAATGATAATTGTATTGACTTCCTAAAGTTGGTGTGGGAATTAAATAATTTAATGCAAGTCAAGGACTTAGAGCCTGGCTCATAGGAAGCTTTAATTAAACATTAGGTAATCTTATTATCTTTGGCATTACCTGGGGAGAGAGCCTTTAAATATAGATAGGTTTAAGTGGGAATGACCAGCTCAGTTTGGAAATAACTGTCACATCAAAGCCCCTGAGTATACTAGACTGTTGAAAATAGGAAGTTCGGAGAAAGACTGGGTGTCCATAACTGGTCTTCTTTAAAAGGGGAGAAGATAAAAGCTTTAGGAAGCATCTTAGCCTGGATTCTGTCTTCCCCATCTCTAGCTCAGTTCCAGAACTTTAGTTCTTTTGATTTTGCCAGTCCTCTCCAGAAAGTATGTCTACTTCCTTGCCTGATTGGTGGTGTAATAGATCAAATTAAGACTTGGAATTCAATCTTCATGTTTTAGACCCTGCCATGTCATTTAGGCAAATATTGCAACTCTTGTGTCTTATTCCTTATCAAATTTAAGCCATCATTTTAAACTTCTTCTTGAAAGTTCAATGAAGAATGAATTCAAGAAATGAGAAGAATTTTAATATTTTCCATATACAGTACAAGTCCAAATTAAAGTAACTTATGTTGTCCCATACAGTTCATGCCCACAAGCAAGTGCCTAGTCTCAATCTTACAGATGCAGTGATAAATAAGATTCTGACTGATCTCAAGTTGCTGTCAGTCTACTGGGGAATACAGACAAGAAAATCGATGACTTCAACAAATGTGGGATAAATAAGAAAGAAATATATGGAGCTATTGGAACACAGAACAGGGATGCTTAGCCTGTCTTGGCATCCAAAGAAAGCTTCCTGAGAGAAATGGTCCCTGAACTGTTATCTTCCAGATGAACAGGTGTGTTAGTCATGTGCAAAATGAGAAAGCCCTGAGCAAGTCAATGATTGATATACAAAGCAATATGGTAAGTGTGGAGAACTACAAGCACTTTGATGTTACTAGAAGGAAAGAGGAGGCAAGGGGTGATGTGAGATGAGATTAGGGAGAAAGATAGGAGCTAAGACAAAATGCCTTTATCTTTTTTCATTGGTTTAATGAGTATCTACTATATATCAAACATTACTCTATGCCTTGAGGAGTTTAGATTTTATTCTGTAGGACGAATGGTAGGTAGAAACTAAAGGGTGGATGGTCACATATGTGTGATGTTTACTTAATATTTAAAATTGATCAGATTGCCTATAGTATGAATAATATATTTGAGAGGAGCTAATTTAAAGATGTGGAACTCAGCTCAGAAATGACTGCAATAATCTAGGAGGAAGATAATGAAGGCAATAGTGTAGAGTTAATGAGTAGAAGACAAATTGGAGAAACAGTAAGTTATAAAAATGAGTAGTAACCTTCCAAGACTGAACCAGGAAGAAATAGAAAATATGAACAGACCAGTCACAAGCACTGAAATTGAAATTGTGATTAAAAACCTTCCAACAAAAAAAAAGCCCAGGACCAGATGGCTTCACAGACAAATTCTATCAAACATTTAGAGAAGAGCTAACACCTATCCTTCTCAAACTCTTCCAAGATATAGCAGAGGGAGGAACACTCCAAACTCCTTCTATGAGGCCACCATCACCCTGATACCAAAACCAGACAAAGATGTCACAAAGAAAGAAAACTACAGGCCAATAACACTGATGAACATAGATGCAAAAATCCTCAACAAAATACTAGCAAACAGAATCCAACAGCACATTAAAAGGATCATACACCATGATGAAGTGGGGCTTATCCCAGGAATGCAAGGATTCTTCAATATACGCAAATCAATCAATGTGATACACCATATTAACAAATTGAAGAAGAAAAAACATATGATCGTCTCAGTAGAAGCAGAAAAAGCTTTTGACAAAATTCAACACCCATTTATGATAAAAACCCTCCAGAAAATAGGCATAGAGGGAACTTACCTCAACATAATAAAGGCCATATACGACAACCCCACAGCCAACATCATCCACAATGGTGATAAACTGAAACCATTTCCACTAAGATCAGGAACAAGACAAGGTTGCCCACTCTCACCACTCTTATTCAACATAGTTTTGGAAGTCTTAGCCACAGCAATCAGAGAAGAAAAAGAAATAAAAGGAATCCAAATAGGAACAGAAGAAGTAAAACTGTCACTCTTTGCAGATGACATGATGCTATACATAGAGAATCTGAAAGATGCTACCAGAAAACTACTAGAGCTAATCAATGAATTTGGTAAAGTTGCAGGATACAAAATTAATGCACAGAAATCTCTTGCATTCCTATACACTAATGAAGAAATTTCTGAAAGTGAAATTAAGGAAACACTCCCATTTACCATTGAAACAAAAAGAATAAAATACCTAAGAATAAACCTACCTAAGGAGACAAAAGACCTGTATGCAGAAAACTATAAGACACTGATGAAAGAATTGAAAGATGATGCAAACAGATGGAGAGATATACCATATTCTTGGATTGGAAGAATCAATATTGTGAAAATGACTATACTACCCAAAGCAATCTACAGATTGATTGCAATCCCTATCAAACTACCAATGGCATTTTTCACAGAACTAGAACAAAAAAATTCACAATTTGTATGGAAACACAAAAGACCACAAATAGCCGAAGCAATCTTGAGAAAGAAAAGTGGAGCTGGAGGAATCAGGTTCCCAGGCTTCGGACTGTACTACAAAGCTACAGTAATCAAGACAGTATGGTACTGGCACAAAAACAGAAAGATAGATCAATGGAACAGGATAGAAAGCCCAGAGATAAGCCCACACACCTATGGTCACCTTGTTTTTGATAAAGGAGGCAAGAATATACAATGGAGAAAAGACAGCCTCTTCAATAAGTGGTGCTGGGAAAACTGGACAGCTACATGTAAAAGAATGAAATTAGAACACTCCCTAACACCATACACAAAAGTAAACTCAAAATGGATTAAAGACCTAAATGTAAGGCCAGACACTATCAAACTCTTAGAGGAAAACATAGGCAGAACACTCAGTGACATAAATCACAGCAATATCCTTTTTGACCCACCTCCTAGAGAAATGGAAATAAAAACAAAAATAAACAAATGGGACCTAATGAAACTTCAAAGCTTTTGCACAGCAAAAGAAACCATAAACAAGATGAAAAGACGACCCTCAGAATTGGAGAAAATATTTGCAAATGAAGCAACTGACAAAGGATTAATCTCCAAAATTTACAAGCATTTCATGCAGCTCAATATCAAAAAAACAAACAACCCAATCCAAAAATGGGCAGAAGACCTAAAGAGACATTTCTCCAAAGAAGATATACAGATTGCCAAAAAACGCATGAAGGAATGCTCAGCATCACTAATCATTAGAGAAATACAAATCAAAACTACAATGAGGTATCACCTCACACCAGTCAGAATGGCCATCATCAAAAAATCTACAAACAATAAATTCTGGAGAGGGTGTGGGGAAAAGGGAACCCTCTTGCACTGTTGGTGGGAATGTAAATTGATACAACCACTATGGAGAACAGTATGGAGGTTCCTTAAAAAACTAAAAATAGAACTACCATACGACCCAGCAATCCCACTACTGGACATATACCCTGAGAAAACCATAATTCAAAAAGGGTCATGTACCACAATATTCATTGCAGCTCTATTTACAATAGCCAAGACATGGAAGCAACCTAAGTGTCCATTGACAGATGATTGGATAAAGAAGATGTGGCACATATATACAATGGAATATTACTCAAACGAAATTGAGTTATTTGTAGTGGGGTGGATGGACCTAGAGTCTGTCATACAGAATGAAGTAAGTCAGAAGAGAAAAACAAATACCATATGCTAACACATATATATGGAATCTTAAAAAATGGAAAGTGGTCATGAAGAACCTAGGGGCAGGGCGGGAATAAAGATGCAGACCTACTAGAGAATGGACTTGAGGACACGGGGAGGGGGAAGGGTAAGCTGGGACAAAGTGAGAGAGTGGCATGTACATATATACACTATCAAATAAAAAACCGATAGCTAGTGAGAAGCAGCCGCATAGCACAGGGAGATGAGCTCGGTGCTTTGTGACCACCTAGAGAGGTGAGATAGGGAGGGTGGGAGGGAGGCTCAAGAGCGAGGTGATACAGGGATATATGTATATATATATAGCTGATTCACTTTGTTATAAAGCAGAAACTAACACACCATTGTTAAGATTATACTCCAATAAAGGTGTTTAAAAAAAAAAAAGGAGTAGTGTGTTACTTTGCATAAATGTAAGGGGAGGTGAGAGAGTTTTATACCAGAGTACCCATATAAATCGTGGAACCACACACTGAGATAAGGAATAAAAAAAGGAAAGCTGGCTGGGGACAATTGATTTTTCAGTCTTTTGGGCATCCCTAAGGTTATGCTTAGCGTATTTGGAGTTCGGGGCTGGATACATATTTGTCAGTCCAAAGTTCATGTAGATTTGTGAGTCCACATAAGTTGCTAGGTTTGACCAAAGGGGGCACATAAAGTTAGAAGAGCAATGGACAAAAGATGGAAGGTGAGACATAATAATAAGTGTATGGGCTTGGATAAGTGCCCATGAAGAAACCCAAGGAGAAACGATCATAGGTAGAAAGAAAACCAGGAAAGACTGATATGATGGAAACCAAGACAAAAACAGAGTAAAATCTTCAAAAAGGAGTGAAATGGGCATGCCAATGACATAAGAATTTTTTTAAATTTAGTAATCGATTGAAAGTAAAGTATTGGTAGAAGTCATGGCTCAGGAATTGACTGAAATGAGTCAGATCTGTTCCAGTTGGTTGATCATTTACATTTATTTTGGCTTTAATTCTTTATCTATTCATTGCAAGCACTGCTTTTTTTCGTATTATAATTTTCTATTTTATGCACCAGATACTTCAAACATAGTTCTGAAACTCAACCAGTATCAATCGAAGGACGTGAAGTTTCTTTCAGTAGTGAGTTGACTAGGTCAAAGACTCCATGTCTTTGAATCTACGAATTCTTTCCTTTCTGTTTCTACCACCGTGACTCTGAATGACTTCAATAGACCCCTGATGATGCTCTCCAGCTTCTCTCTTTTTGTTCAATCCATCTTATGTACCACTTCTAGGGTAATGGCCCTAAATGAAGGTGTTTAGATACTAAGTGGCCTCTCATTGTCAAATAAAGGGCAGATTCCTTCATTAGGCAGCTTTCAGTCTCCACAGGCTTACTCCAGCGTATCTGGCTTTCCATCACATTAAATTATAAGCATGTATAATTTCCACTACTTAACTGTAAATCCTTTAAGGTCAGGGTCTGTAATAGATTTGTCCTTGCACCCCCTGAAATGCCAGCCCAAGTAAATGCATTGGATTTATTATTATATTTTCCAACAGATACTGTATATCATGACGTGAACTTTTCTTGTTGGCCTTGCCCTGTCATGATCTTGAGGATGACGTGAAAAAGCAAGATTACCTTCTGGGTAACTCACCCTCCTAATGAAAATGTTATTGTTTCTTTCAGTTTCAGAGTTCTAATGAATCCAGCAAGCTTACTTGATTATGAATTCCTACCAAACCTGATTCATTATTGTAACCCTTACAGCTTTTATCCCAAAGCAATATTCTTTGTATCACTCAAAAAGACTTTTTGAGAAGTGAATTGAAACTTCATGCTGACTTATGAAATCTTTACGGAAAGGTAACAATATTGTGCAAGCATAGCCTACTGATCAAAACTTCTCATTTCTCAGAATGGCTAGTATGATTTTCCTTCAACCAACTTTCGTAAACTACAATACTTTACATAGGAAGAAACAAAGGAACAAAAGTGGCTTACCGAACTGACACTGGGGCCCGTAGTACCCCAAATCACAGTTGCAGGTGTAATTATTGATGATTTCCATACATTGTCCATGGCCGCTGCATGACCAGGGTCGACAAGAAGCTTTAAGGGGGTGAGAAATTATATTAAGATGAATACTTTTATAGTACTCCTAGTCATTTCTTTAGACATAGATAACTTTGGGGCTGTGACTACTTTAATAAACAGGAAAATTTTATTTGTACATTAATAGCATTTTTTGCATAAAAATCATATGCTAAAATTTTTATTTATGCAATATACTTGTCATACAGCCATAGACATTCTTTTAAGAATGAATTTACTAATGCTAATACTCTATAACATTTGAGGGAACTTACTGACATACATTGAAACTCTTGAAATTTCTTTGATTTTAAGGTAGTAAGTGGATTAAACTATGACCTGACCCCAATCGTTTCCGCAGTATGTTTGGCAATCCCTCTCTTTATAGAAAGTACTGAATAGAGATTAGAAAATCTGAACCTGCTACATTACTAGAGAGTCCAATTTACAAGAGACCAAATGAACTATGTTTCACTGTTAAAAATGACTTGGAAAAAATGTTGATTGCTTTGGAACTGTCATCATGGTCTCTACAGAAGTTTTCATACACCACAGATAATGAAACACTGCAAAGTTTCATTATATACAATTATATAAGATTAGGCCAAGAAGGAAACATGGCACCAAGCTGTCTACTTTACGAGGAGGAAATAGGTGACGTGAGCCTCAGCTCTTGGCTGGTTCCATCTCTCTGCTTCCACTTGCCTTATTATCAGCCACACTGGTTGTCTAGCTCTTCCTCCTTACTTTCCACATATATTTATCATCTTGATGTAAAAGTGATTCAGGGGTATAGATTTTGGGTATAGGGACGAGCCTCCCACACCCAAAATGCTCAGAAGTGACCTGACTCAAGCTTATTTAGAAGACTGGACTTATTTCAGAATGCCCTGGCAACTGCTCTGCCCCCCCAGGTTTCCATGGGGTTAGTGCCATCATTCTCAGAGAAGCAGTCTGCTCCCTCCTACCTGTGTAGCAGAGGGCTGTCTTTGCTTTGTGGCAGGCGTCGTCATTCCATTTCCCTGCGTCTTTTTCCCTCTTGATGTAGATCTCCACACAGTCTTCTTTACTCTTCTTGTTGTTGGGCTCCCCATCGCCCCAGTTCTCCGCTTCTTGGGTGAGAGATTTGTTGGTCCCTACCCAGGTCCACGCCCCTCCTACCTTCCGGATTCCTATCCAGTAGTATTTAGGACTGAAGGGAAGCGTCTTGTTCAGGTACTCAATCTCCCCCTTGTTTTGTATGGCAACTAAATCCGTGTAATTTTTTCTGCAGAACATTCTAGCCTTTTCCCAGGTCATGGGTCTTTTAGAATAATGGTAAGTCCAGCAATCGGTTCCATGATGTGAGAAGAAATCTGAAAGACATCAGTGTGAACTATGTAGCCTCGTGGTTATAGCTGAGAAGAGCCCAGATCTAATCCGGGCTGAGGCTGCCAGAGACAAGGAAGCTGACACCTCAAGAGGGTAAGTTACCCTCTTGAGGTGATGGAATTAGTCATTTGCAGATTTGAAGTAGAACCTAGAAGTTCTAGTCTTAATCACTTTTCACCATGATATAGAATACTTTTGCTCATAGCTCTATTTTAGATGAATTTGGTGGCTTTTTAGATTTATTTTCATAAAAAAGTTTTTTCTCAAAATTCTTTCAAGTAAAATTTAACCAACATTTTTTAGAAATTCATATTTCTTTTTCTTAGCAGCCGTCAATCATTTAAGTTTAATTTAAGTGTAATATCATATAGCCCTAAAATTTACTGTCCACTCTTTTATTTTGGGATAATTTCCTAAAGGCCAATATTTGTGTTTCTAAGGGAGAAGTAAAATAAGAACAGGAATAATGGCATACTTTTAAGTAATCTCTTTTATATCAAAAAGATAATGCTTTACCATAGGAGGAGCTTCTTCTGGGGAAAGCACACAGTCCAAGCCTTATATATCTAACTACATAATAAAAGGAACAATTGACAAAACCAAATGATGTAGGATTATGAAATTGATTTAGATTATGTTATGCACACAAAGATACTCAACTGATGGTGTATAATAATCATATGGGTGCTTCAAAGATGAGGGCTTTGAAGAAACCAAAACAAACACATAATTACACAATGATACCATAATAATATATGCCATTCTAAGCATGGTATGA